>NW_026598880.1:0-7500 GCF_029784155.1 Uranotaenia lowii
TCACAAAATCTACTCGCCACCTCGTACAACACTAAATGATGTTAACGAATTGAAACTAATTTAAAATTATAAATTTCGATTTGCGATGTGATAAACTTTTTATATTGAAACTCAAATCATGACACTCCAAAACCCTACCTCGTCTTTAAACAAGTTCAGCCATTCCTTTATTACTAATCGCTTTAATAATCAAAAAATCCGGATATATCATTACAAATTATATGCTGAAATTAAATATTTTTCAGCCAGTTTCAGCCTCAATTTTATTTAGTGTTTCTTGTTCTTCAAAATGCTCAACTCCACATTCAAAAGAGTTTTGAAAGATTACACAAGGCCAAAATGATTAAATTTTTCGAGGTGCAAACAATTTAAGAGCTAATTTTGATTAATGTTTGTGCCCTAAAACTTTTCAAAATAGGAAACAATTTGACACTTTTCTGACATAACTATAAAATATTTCAAAACAATTTAAAATTTAGGTTTCATCGACTTTTCCAAAGACCGTGGGTAATTTAGTCTTCTGCAATAAACGTTATGGAAGTTTTATATTTGTTTACTTTCCTCAATTGTGTACTGGACTTTTACTTTTTTTTAAAGAATGATTTAGGTACCAAATTTAATTTTAAATATTTCATAAAGAGAAAATCAAATGATTAAGCAGATTTCAACAGATTAATAGATAAAAAAATTAGAAGAAATGAATGGATATTGAAAATGAGCGTCGAATCGACAAGAACTGAACTCCGTAACATTTCCCTTTACTTTCAAAATGCAGGTAGTTTGCGCACTACGACAAACGCCTTCTATAATGCACTTCCTGCTAGTGTCCATGATTGAGTTTGAATTTAAGAAGCTTGGTTGAAAATAAATTTTAAAACTGCGAACTTTCGTCGAAATTTTGAAATTTTGAAAATTTTTAATATTTTTTTAAAAATAAAATTTATAAAAATTTTATTTATTCCCCTCTTCGGGATATTCGAAAAAAAAAAATCTAATCTGATGATCAACAGTAACTCAAAAGCTGTAAATAGGCCAATGAAATTGAATTGTTCATAACTATAAAGATCAGATTTCTTCTTTTTCTTCTTTCTACTTTTGGACTGCGCACCGTTTTCCGGGCCAGCCCAAGGGGGAAGGGCTAGTGGCAAAGACAATATGCCAAATATCAGATTCAACTTCTAAATAGTTTCATACGTTGGATTTGATTTTGACTTTTTCCAGAATATGCACGTTCAATTGTCTAATCCCTCGATTAAATTCCTATAGGAATGTATACATGGCTATCGAAGCATTGTAATCGCAGCCTCCAATTTATAATATTGAATTAAAAAATTCTTCATTCCCTGAAAGAAATCCCAAACGTATGAAAAAGGTCGGTTCCTAAAAGCAGGATCATTAGTGTCGTATCCTTCAACTTCGAAATTTCTTTCCAACACCGTGTGCTGACTTTTAGAAACATCTGGAACCACGACTCGTTCTTAACACGTTCGTCGCCATGGGACCTATATTTGTGTGACGGGTGAATTTTCTGGAAGGTCCCGGCACATCAAAAACGTGTGACGCGCTCTTACTCAAGTTAGCCGCTCAGTTTAGCCACATGTTGCAAATAATGGGATTCTCCCTATTTGCTTTCTCGCTCCAAGAATTTTGTTGGGCCTGGCTAGAACCTAAAACAACCGAAATGAGCGTGGCAACGAACGTGTTAATACGTCACTTCTAAAACTGACGAGACGCTCGAGCGTGTCTTTCACGCTCCTTTTTTTTAACTCAAAATTAAGTAGTTTTGGTTCAAAACAGCACTTCAGGGGCAACTTTGAGTTTGACTGGGCAATCGCAAAACTAAGTTCTGATAGGCATTCTCAATACTAATTTCGGCAGCCGAACTCGAATTTATCCTTTTTATTTTAGGGTTGGATATTTTCAGGGAATTGAAGGGTGGTTAAAATTTTTTGTACCCGGAGGTTGCTGCTTCGGTACATTGCATTGCAATAAAGAGCGGTGGAAAATTTGACAATCCCGGTCAAAGAAAACTTCCGGATGTTACTTCCCTCGGGATTACCGGGTTACCGGATATTCCAAGCCGCTCACCATATGATGACAATGACCGACAGAATTTTACGCTGACACGCGAACATTTCATTATGTTAAAAAAGGGATCAATTTCGAGTTCACAGTTCGAACTCCGTTTTGAACCATCGCAAGGAGGAAAACGGGTACTTAACTTTAAGTTCATAGAATCGAATTATGTTTTGAACTTCAGTCAAACTTAATTTTAAGTTGAAAAAATGAGCGTGTTGTTTGCCGTTCGGTAATCGAGCAGTGATGTCAACCTTCTCGATTTTTTCTGGATCTTCCAGACTTTTTGGACTTCCAGACTTCCAGATTTTTGTCATTTCTTCCACATATTCTCAGACTTTTGAGTTTCGACATGAATTTTCTGACAACCCAGACAACCATTTGGTGGGTATATCAAATAGGCAACACAAATATACATGCTAATATACCTGTAAACATATCGTTTATAATGCAGCAAAACCAGTATGTACGTATCATTTTGGAGGCCATATAGGTACATTAGCACACATATTCTTGATTTGGATTGTTTTGTCGTAATAAAATCATGCAATGTATTGAAATACTATAAAGAATATGCATGAGACGCAATAAAATCATGCAATGTATTGAAATACAATAAAGAATATGCATGAGACGCACATTGTAGGTTCATTTTTACGAATTGTCGTAATAAAAACATGCAATGCATTTAAATACGATAAAGGATATGTATGGGCCGCACATTGTAGGTGCAGATATACGAAAATGAGTTTAAATAACATTCATACGATATAATCTGTAAAATAATATACGACTTCTGGTTGCCTGGGAAAACAACCAAATTTCGAAATTTTGTTGCAAAATGGCAGGAAATGATTCGAATAAGCAATTGAAGAGTGAGGAATGCCACGAAGATGAAGATGGTAGTAAAACAGGAAGTATAGCCTAAAACGTAGTACCGCCGACATCACCACAATTGTCTTAGACATTGATAGTGTATAGATTGATGTTTATTATGAAGTAATGAATGTTTTTCCTTAGACAGCAATATTGCGATCTGGCGACCAAAAAAAGGTCATCAGAGTTCGCCATCCAGACTTTTCTAGATATTTTTTCAAAATCTTCGTGACATTTCTCAAAAACAGTTGGCATTACAGTGATGCCGATCATTTCTCTCAACCATCTCCTTATTTTCAACTCCATCCTTTTTTATTGGTTCGCGACCGAACGAAACCGATAACTTTTGTCAAGTTGGTCTTCTCTTTTCTCTGAGTAAATAATAATGTATGTGCTCTAGCAACGCTGGGAACGTTTGATATACCACACTGAGCTAAATATTCATTTTGAATTTGCCAGCTTTTTTTCATTATATTATTTCGTCGGCTTATCCTCTTCATATAAGGGTATATACGGACGATAGTATTGGAGAAAAATCGGCCTCAGTCATAACCTAGAATTTTGATTTGCTGGCAGCCTCACCAGTGATGCTAGGTGCTATACTAAAATCAATATTTCTTGATTTAAACTAATTATAATTTTTCAAAATAGATGATTTTTTTTCACCTATACACAACTAAACGTTTGAATTCATTACGGCGTGCCTTAATGAATGAAGATAAGCCATCTTTTGGTAATCAATTTTCAAGGTTAATTTAAAACATCTGACATATTTTTTGTGTACTGCGTGGAAGATAAAAAAAAAGTTGCTTCTGACTTCTAAACGAATGCAAAATCACTTTTTCACTGTGATAAAAAAGTAAATTAACGAAAGCCCCGTCTATGCTGATTATAAAAATAATCGCCTACATGTTCTGACTAGTGTAAATTTATCAACAAAATTCGTTGCATATTAAAGTGTGCGATACAAATAGTTGATATTTTGTTCAGATGAATGATGTGTTTATTTTCACATTTGAATAGAAATCTACCGGAAAGTTGCAAATTCTCAGTACTCAAGAAAAGGTTTCTCAGTAACACTGTAATTGAAAAAAATATCATTATTTTCCAAACATCAATGCACTTGGCGACCATGAACATCCTAAAAATAAAAAAAACCACATCTGTTTATCGCTTTTCCACAGGGCGAATTTGTCGATGTTAGTACCGGAAAAACGCGTTTGTCGTGCGCCCTTCTCAGAAATCTATTCTGTTCTCCTAAGGTTTGAGGTCAAGGCTGAGACCTCTTGTTAAGGTGATGTTCGTGAAGAACTGTAAATATATCCTAAAAGTATTGTCGCTGAATCTCTGACGACATTTCAAGTTGACCAGACTTCTATCAAACATTTTCCAAGTCTCGGAACCAAGCAAAAGAAAGGGTTGCCGATAGCCGAGGAGAATTGAGCGTGAAAACTTCGGATTTCAACTGCATTGACAAAATATACCGCTGGGATCGTAGTGAAGGGTATCCACGATGAAATTGCCACACTATGAAATTGCTGAAACTTTTTTACCGTTGGGTAGAGTTTATTGAAAATTTGGGTGGATTTAGTTCATCGTGCATTGCTTACAGTCTGCAAGTTTTAAAGTCCTGTAATTGAAACTCGCGGATATGGAGTCAAACGAACAGCCCGTGCTTGATAAAATCTCTCGCATTCATCACGAGAACAAGGGATCTCTCGCATCGTTCCATCGCTAAAACGTTGGGAATCGCGATTTCCACGGTGTCGCGAGTGATTAAACGGTTCGAGGAACGGTTGGCCACCGATTGGAAGCCCAAATGTGAAGAAAACTGTATTCCGTACAACAACAAAAATCACATCCGCGTTGTTGGTGTCTTCAACCGAAACCCGAACGCCTCCGTCCGAGATGTGGCTAAGAAGCTACCCCTAAGCCGATGTTTTGTCCAGAAGCCCAATACTAAGGCTGGGTTTCGAACGTTCAAGGTACAAAAGGCCCCTAATTGCGCCGAGAAGCAGAACAAGTCCACAAAAACCCGTGCCAGGAAGTTATACCTCAACATGCTGATGAAAGTTGAATGCTGCATCATGGACGACGAAACATATGTGAAGGCCGACTTCAAACAGATCCCCGGCAACCTGTTTTTCACGGCCAAGGATAAGTTCTGCACTCAGAAGATGTCTAAATTTGCGAAAACATTCCTGGTTTGACAAGCCATCAGCACGTGCGGGAAGCGGAGTGCACTTTTCGTGACCCAGGACACGATGAACGGACAGGTGTACCGTAATCCGGGGTAATATTGATCACTTTTTTCAATGTATTTCGATTATTTTTACTGTTAAGCGGAATGTGGCTTGTTTTGTATTTTTAAAACCAGTACTGGACTCTTATTGACGTAAAACATGGATGCAGAAATTTATTAGACCTCTTAAAATTTGATTTAAAAATCGTTTTCGTTTCTGTTCAGAACTTGATGCTTTGGGGTGACATTGATCAGTCTCTATTCTGACGATTTTAACGAGTTTTTTTTATCACAAAGGATACAAAACACCTTCATAATATTTACAAATGCTAGTTAATCAATTTAACCTTGATTTTTAACGTTTTGTTTTAAAAATATTCATAAGCGAAAAAAGAACTATGATGCTGCCTACATTTAGGGGCAAAAATAATTATAATTGCTAAATAGTTTGAGCTTCAAAATACACATAAAATTTTACCTTCACACATTCCCATAGGCCTCCCACTATTTCCATTTTCATTTTTTCTTCAAAGTTAACGATTTGATAAGTTTCCTATCCATTTGTCCAATACGGGCTTACTCTTGGAAAATGTCCTTATTTTTTAGATATCAAAAATTTATCATTTAATGACTAGAAAAATGGCACTATAACTGTTCATATACAAAGAAAAAAAGTTGTTCTTTCACATTAAACAACCCGTTTGCTTCTAAATGCTTTTTGGTATCATCAGGAGAGCTGTTTGTTTGCGAGCCTTGGAAAAATAGATATTTTAAGATTTGGAAATAAGATTTTTTACTAACAGAAAAAAAAACTCAAATACGAACCAAATTTTGCCTATTTGATACTCAAATAATAGGCTTTCAAACGTAGAAAACAGTTTTCGAAAATTCAAACTATAGACTGAGTTATGGATGATAATGTGGAAAAGTTTATTGTTGGTCAAATTTACCCCGCTGATCAAAGTTACCCCGTTTTACGGTACATAAAAGAGTGCCTCCAGAAGCGACTGTTTCCTCTCTGGAATCCCACCACGTCTCAACAATCTTCTGGCCGGATTTGATCTCATGCCACTACTTCAAGGACGTGCTGAAGTGGTATACGGACAATAAAATCAATTTCGGGCCGAATATGTTCAACCCTCCCAACAGTCCGGAGCGATTATGAAACAGTACCTTCTTAAACAACCTAAGATATTAAAGACAGTCGAAGAACTGAAGGAAGTATGGATTTACATACATAAAAACTATTGATTCACAGGTTGTGCAGAATCTTATGGCCGGGGTCAAGGCCACGAATAATATACGAATAAAATGATAAAATGAAGTTTAATAGTTATTTATCAATCCCTGAAAATTTGATGGCAATTGAATCAAAACTCGAATTTTGCGAATCAATTTTGTGTGTGGCAATTTCATCGTGGACGGACACCCTTTACTGAGACGAACACGGCTCATCAAGGTGGAGGTGTCCTGATTACTGTAAACATGGAGTAGAATGCAATCACGATTACTTCAGATGGTTGTGAAAACCTTGAGCAAACTATTGTTTGAATCAGAACAGACTCTAAATATTTGAACCAACATATGCTGCACATATCTTCGGCCTAAAAGCTGCCTTCGTCAGCTACAAAACAGACAGTATAACGCAGTACAATGAATAATAAATTTGGTCACAGCACTGGACCCTGTCATCGTTGTTGGCTACTACAATCTCCTTCAATGGATCTCTAACTAAAATGCTTTTTTTCTGCTGGCCAGCATCAAACCTGCTTCATACCAAAAGCAATATGCTGTAATTGTACCTTGCTTTCTGTAGTGATCCTGGAACGTGATCTTGTTTTAATCACCAGTCTCGATTAAGTCTTAAATGTCAAAATATCTTTGTGGTTTGTTCTACAATGTTTCATCATTTTAAAATGCGCATATTTAATTGTACATTTTTTCCAGATCAATTCGTCTATAAGTGAGAAAATTTTTCTTGACGTCTTCAAAAAAGTTGTACTTCATTACATTTGTAAAAACTTTGTTGAAGACGATAAAGCACTATCTTTTGAAACAGCTTACCAATTCTAGTGGTAAACGTGTAGATGCTCAATTTCTTTTCAACAATAAAAAAAATTAAAATACTAGAAAGCATAAACAAATAATGAAACAAAACCAGCCTGCTGAAAAAAAATGGCAAAACAAAGATAGGAACGAAGTCCATTATAAGCATTCATTCGGGAGCATCATTCCAATCAGCATCTTTTCGCGCTTCGTCCGCTCTCTTGCAATGGAAACGTCTAGGTTGTTATTTGAAATTGATG
>NW_026598880.1:12500-22840 GCF_029784155.1 Uranotaenia lowii
CGCATTGAGCTTCTTTTGTGATTCATTTAGTCCATCATTTCAAAGAGTTTTTTCAGTATCAGTTCACACTTTTTTAATTCTCTTTAACATGACATTTCATTATACACATAGATATACCAAGGCATTGAAGGAACCCGACATAGATAATATAGATTAAAACACAGTTTTAAAGGAACTTCGCAAATCATTAAAATTTTTATTGACAGTTTGATTTATTTCTTCTTCAAACCAAAAATGATCTACTTTAAATTTAAAAATAAAAAAATAAAGAAAAAATTAAAAAATAAAAATATTAGAAATATTTGAACCTTCAACCAAGGTTTTAGATGTAAAGGGTGTCCACGATGAAATTTCCACACTACGAAATTGCTATAACTTTTTAACAATTGGGTACAATTTAAAGAAAATTTGGGTGCATTTCGTTCATAGTGTAGTGATTACATCCTGCAAGTTTCAAAGTTCTATTATAAAAACTCGCGGAAATAGAGTCGAAAGAACAGCTCGTGTGTGATAAAATTGCGCATTCATCATGAGAACAAGGATCTCTCAAATCGTTTCATCGCTAAAAGGTTGGGAATCGCGAATTCCACGTTGTCGCGAGTGATTAAGTGGTTCGAGGAACGATGGAAAACACCAAAAATCACAACCGGTTAGTTGGGGCCTTAAACCGAAACCCGAACGCTTTCGTTCGCATCCCGTTTGGGATGTGGCTAAAAAGCTGCACCTAAGCCGAAATTTTGTCCAGAAGGCCAAAACTAAGGCTGGGATTCAAACGTTCAAGGTACAAAAGGCCCCCAATCACGACGAGAAGCAGAACAAGTCTGCCAAAACCCGGGTCAGGATGTTGTACCTAAACATACTGACAAAAGTTTAATGCTGCATCATGGACGACGGAACATATGTTAAGGCCGACTTCAAACAGATCCCCGGCAACCTGTTTTTCACGGTTTTAAGCGTTTCGGAGCATGTCCGCACTCAGAAGATTTCTAAATTTGCGAATAAATTCCAAGTTTGGCAAGCCATCTGCACGTGCGGGAAGCGGAGTGCACCTTTCGTGATCAAGGACACGATGAATGGACTTGTGTACATGAAAGAGTGCCTCCAGAAGCGGATGCTTCCTCTCCTGTAGGTCTACAACGTCCCAACAATCTTCTGGCCGGATTTGGCCTCATGCCACTACTCCAAGGACGTGCTTAAGTGGTATGCGAACAATAAGGTCAATTTCGTGCCAAAAATGTTCACCCCTCCAAACAGTCCGGAGCTCCGCCTCATCGAGAAGTACTGGGTGATTATGAAGCAGCACCTTCTTAAACGACCTAAGGTAGTGAAGACAGTCGAGGAACTGAAGAAAGTATGGATTTACATGCAAAAAACGGTAGATTCACAGATTGTGCAGAATCTTATGGCCAGGGTTTAGGCCAAGGTGCGGGCATTTGCGTGTGGACTGTAAATAAAATACGAGTAAAATGGTAAAACAAACTTTAATAGTAATTTTTCAATCCCTGAAAATTTGATGGCAATCGGATGAAAACTTGAATAAATTTTGTGTGTGGCAATGTTATCGTGGACAATCTTTATTTGGGCCGAATTTTCATTCAATATCAGTAACAGGAACCTTAATTTAGATTTCCAACTTTGAATTTATTGCCAATAATTAAAAAATAGTGCTTTTCAAATAAATCTGAAGTCAAATGATGCTTCAAATTGAAAAAAAATCTCCTGACTTTGACATTTAACCACCCAGATTTTGAACCCATTTCCACGTTAATCAAAGTGGATGAAAAATCACTTCCATCTGTACCGTTGAGCCGTCAACACGTACGCCGGAGCATCGTATCGTTGCTGTGTACCTGCAGGAACATTTTTACATTATTTATTTTTTCCTTAGCTGTTTTTCAATCAGCACATTTCAGTGCTAAAAATTATTTTTATTTTCTATTATTCATATTTTTCTCTTTTCTTTCCAGCATGGGGAAGTCATCGGCCGGTTCAAGGGCCGGAAGAAAACGGATTGCCGAACCTAATTCAGGTCCATCGCCCAAAAAAGTTGAAATTTCCAATTCATTCGATGTCCTTCATAACATCGGTGATGAGGAAATATTCATATTTAATTCTGATAAGAGTACTAAGAAACCTTCTTCTTCTTATACTCTTAAAAACGAAAAGATTCCACCAATAACGGTCACGATTCCTGACTTCAATGCCTTTCGAAAAGAAATCGTCACTTCCGTCAAGGATGTGAAGATTTCTTCTCAGATCGGTCGAAGGGGAACTGCTCGTATATTGGCGGAATCTTTTAATGATTTTCAAAAAATTTTAAATTATTTGAATAATAAAAACACATCAATTTTTTACGTACGACACTAGAAGTGATCGTCCATTTAAAGTTGTACTTCGTGGTCTCACCGGCGATCAGACACCGGATGAGATCACAACTGAATTAAATTCTTTGTTAGGTTTTTGTCCGATTCAAGTAATTCAAATGAGGAAAAGAACCAACACGAATAATATCAGTAGTGTTGGTTTTGCTCCTGAGCTTTATTTGATCCATTTTAAAAAGGATCAAGTTAACAATTTGCAAATTCTTGAAAAGGCTCGTCTTATGTTTCATTGTCGAGTCAAATTCGAACCTTTTCGAAAATCTTCAACCAATTTCATTCAAAATATTACGCAATGTCGTCGTTGTCAAGCTTTTTGTCACGGCACTAAAAATTGTAGAATGAATGCCAGATGCATGCTTTGCGGCTCATTCGATCATGAAAAATCTAAATGCCTTTTTGGTGGTGATAAGCCACAAACAGAATTTTTCAAGTGTGCAAATTGTGCGGGTAATCATTCCTCGAATTCGCTAGACTGTCCCATCAGGGCAAAAATTATTGCTTCAAGGAAAAATCCCAAAGTTTCCAGAAAAGTTTCTTCTCCTCCTTCCTCTTTTTCGTCTTCACACGTCGGGCCGGCAAACAACCTGCCTGTTCGCGGTCAGCCCCGGCCTACATTGGAATCACGGCTGGGTAATACCCGAAGTGATTTTAATGTTACCTGTGCTGAATCTGCGCCACAGACTCGTTGTTTATCGTTCTCAGAGGTGGTTGAAAATGGGTTTCCCTCTTCAGGTTTAACTAATAAAAAAGGGAAAAAACCAAGTCTCAACGTTCATGCGAAGGTTTGGGAAAATCCCCGAAATTCAAATACTTGTTCTTCTCCTTCATTTTCTGATCCTAACAATTTTGTTGATTTGGGTGAGATTACTGAGGAAAAATTAAAATTTTTGCATCAAAATTTAATGGAAATGATGCAACTTATGTTGAAAGCAAATTCAATGATTGAAGCTTTCCAAACTTCTTTTAATTATGCTAATAAAATTATTATGACTTTACGATTCCCTCATGGATCCAAATAGATGTTTAAATATTATGAATTGGAACGCTAGATCTTTGCTGGCTAACCAAGATGAGTTCTTTTTATTTTTGAAAACCCAAAACATACATATTGCTGCCATCACTGAAACTTTTTTAAAGCCTGACAATAACTTGAAAAGCAATGCTTCCTTTAAAATTTTGCGAAATGATCGACTTGATCGACAAGGTGGGGGTGTAGCTATTGTCATCAATAGTCGTCTCAAATTTAGACTTCTTCGTTCTTTCAATACCAAAGTCTTAGAAACAATTGGAATTGAATTAGAAACGTCTATGGGGAAAATTATAATTATTGCCGCATATTTGCCTTTTCAATGTAGCGGTGAACAGAAAAATTTTTTGAAGGGAGATTTACAAAAACTCACAAGAAACAAATCTAAATTTTTTATTATTGGTGACTTTAATGCAAAACACCGATCTTGGAATAATATTTCATCAAATTCAAATGGGAATATTTTATTTAATGACTGCTCTGCAGGTTATTATACTGTTGAATATCCTAATGGGCATACTTGTTTCTCTTCTATTAGAAATCCTTCCACAATTGATTTGATTCTAACGGATTTAGGCGAGCATTGTAGTCAATTAGTTACTCATGCGGACCTCGATTCAGACCACCTTCCAGTAACTTTTTCTTTATCCCAAAGTCCCATTGAAAACCCTTTAAAATTAACTTTTAACTTTCAAAAAGCTGACTGGGAGCGATATAGGAATTTTATTGAACGTAATTTAGATGTAAACGTTCCACTGAATTCAATTGAAGATATTGATTTGGCTGTAGAAAATTTGACAACTTCGATAGTCAATGCTAAAGCCACTTCAATACCCAAAGTTAAACATAAATTTAATCAACCTTTAATTGATGATGATCTTCAGTTTTTGGTACGACTGAAAAACATTCGTCGACGCCAATATCAACGTACTAGGGATCCTTATTTGAAATTTATTTATTGCGACCTTCAAAAAGAGATCAAACGTCGTTTAAATTTCATCCGTAATGAAAATTTTGCTAAAGCAGTAGAGGACATAAAACCCTACTCAAAGCAGTTTTGGAAATTAACTAAAATTCTGAAAAAGCCCCAGAAGCCAATTCCTACTCTGAAAGATGGAGATAAACTTCTTTTAACTAACGCAGAAAAAGCTCAAAAATTAGCCCAACAGTTTGAGTCTGCTCATGATTTTAATTTAAACGTTGTTAGTCCAATTGATGCTCACATTTCCCTTGAATTTGATGATATTTTTTCTAAGCAAAATGTATTTGAAAGTTCTTGTGAGACAAATATTGATGAACTTAAATTGATTTTCAAAAAATTTAAAAATATGAAAGCTTCGGGGGAAGATGGGATTTTCTATATTCTTATTAAAAAGTTACCTGAAAGCACTTCAAATTTTTTAGTTGAAATCTTCATTAAATGTTTTCACTTGGCTTATTTTCCCAATAAATGGAAAAATGCCAAAGTAACTCCAATTTTGAAACCTGGAAAAAGTGCTTCAGAGCCTTCAAGTTATCGACAAATTAGTTTGCTTCCTTCTTTAAGGGGGGGTTAGGGTCTAACGGGTATAAAAAAACACCATTTTCACGATTTATTTCTAGAGCTATCGTTCAAACAAATGTATTCAAATTTTTTGCATTATACAAAGCATTGTTAAAAGAACATTTAGTAATTTTTTCGTAGAAAAATATTGAAAAATGAGCCGGTGAAGGAGCACTTTCGAGGATGCCTTTTAAAAAACAGGATTTGCGGTGGACACTGTATCTCAGCACAGAATCATCTGAAGTCAAAAAATCAGAGCAAAAAATTTTTAATACATGTTTTTCTGGACCCCAACGTTTTTATTTAACTTAAAAAAATTTTTATGAAATTTTTGTGGCTGTTTGAAGTAAAAACTACGATTTTTCACAAAAAAATCCGCCATTTTTTATCTGTAAAATCTCCCCAAAGTAAAAAAAAACAAAAAAGAAAAACTTTGGGGTCTGGTATTTTATATGTAGAAAATATGTTCCAAATTTGAAAAGAATCGGATAAGTAGTTTTCAAATGACGATGTCCACGGACTTTAAAAATGTGCTTTCGAGAAAAACGCGTTTGAAGTTTCTGCTCTTGCTTCTTGCAGTATTAGATAGGAAGAGATAAAGGCCTATAATTTCCATAGTTTTGCTTCAATTGACTTGAAAATTTGACACAACATTCATGAAATGTTTTACATTAAGAAATAAAAAAATAAAAAAATCGATTTTTTGAAAGTGTTAAACCCTACCCCCCCCCTTAAGTAAACTATTTGAGAGAGTTATTTTGAATAGAATGATGATTCACATTAATCAGAATTCTATTTTCCCTGATGAACAATTTGGTTTTTGTCATGGACATTCTACTACACATCAACTTTTGAGTGTTACTAATATGATTAACGCTAGCAAATCTGAAGGTTATTCAACTGGTGTTGCTCTTCTTGATATTGATAAAGCATTTGACAGTGTTTGGCACAAAGGTTTAGTAGCTAAATTAGCTCGATTTGATTTTCCTGTGTATCTCACTAAAATTATTCAAAATTATTACTAGCCGAACTTTACAAGTAAGCTATCAAAATTCATGCTCTGAAAGGACTCCCATTAGAGCTGGGGTCCCTCAGGGCAGTATACTTGGGCCGATTTTATACAATATTTTTACTTCTGATCTTCCTGATGTACCAGAAGGAAAAGGTAGAAGATTATTTGCTGATGATACTTTGCTTTCAGCCAAAGGTCGAAATTTACGGGTGGTACGCAGTAGATTGCAACAAAATTTAAATTCCTTTTTGAATTACTTGAAAATGTGGAAAATTTCTCCTAACGCATCCAAAACTCAACTTATTTTATTTCCCCATAAGCCAAGAGCTAAATTTTTAAAACCTAATGAAAATCATTCCATAACTTTTAATGGGGTTTTATTAGAATGGTCTGATCACGTGAAGTACTTGGGACTCACACTTGATCGGAATCTTACTTTTAAAAATCACATTGAAGATATTCAATCTAAATGTAATAAATACACTAAATGTCTTTATTCTCTCATCAACAGGAAATCCCGACTGTGCCTGAAGAATAAAATACTTATTTATAAGCAAGTTTTCCGACCAGCGATAATGTATGCAGTTCCGATTTGGTCTAGCTGCTGCGCGACGAGGAAGAAAGCCATCCAGAGGATTCAGAACAAGGTTCTGAAAATGATTTTGCGGCTTCCACCTTGGCACAGCACCGAAGATCTTCATCGGATTGCGGGCATTGAATCTATCGAAAAGATGGCCTACAACATCATCTCCAACTTCAGAGGCAAATCGATGCAGTCTTCCATCGCAGAGATTCGTTCTCTTTATAATTAGTTTTATTTTAGGATAGTGTTTAGTTTTAAGTTTAAAATAATTTTGCCATTACAGGATGTTCTCCTACATTAAATACTTGATTGCGCTCAGCAAGTTTAAATCTTATAAATAAATTTTTATTATCTAGTTAACTATAGGGCTCTGAACAGTTCATTATTGAGCTGAACACCTAATTTAATATAATAATGTAATATAAATGTAATGATGAATTGATACAAATAAAGACATATTAAAAAAAAAAGTGGATGAAAAAAATCTTTGAAAATGCTCTTGAAAAAAGGCTGTAAAACAGCATTCAAATGCTAACACGAAATCCACTGAGTGCATAAGCCTACACCCCTAGAAAATGAACTGAAATTTGAATTGAGCCATGAATTATCATCCTATAGAATAATTCATCCTATGACAAAATATTTAAAAAAATCCGTAGATTGCTGGATTTCTGGCGTTTGGCCGAAGGTTTGCCATTATTGTCTTAAGATGGGAAAGGGAATTGGAAACGAAAAACCGTTTTTTGCTTTCCTACTGCCTGCGTAAATAGTATCTCTTCGCAGTAGTAGCAGCTTGCCAAATCTGGCGAAAACATTACTGGTCCTGGTCCTTTGTGAGATATAATGTACGGAAAAAAAACCGTTTTTCAGGCACTGATCATTGTACATTTCGGAGTCCATGGTCATGTTTTTCACAAAAACCGAGGTTTTTCGTCCACAGCTGCAAATACCACTGACCCCACTGACATGGCACTTAGAACAAAAATTCAACCATTTTCAGTCTAATTTTTTGTTGTCAGATTTTGCAGGTTCGCAATACCGACGGCCGGTGGCGAACCTGAAAAAATTGACAAAAAATGCCCTCTAGGAAAAATGGTCCTGTTTAGCCCGATTTTATCGTAGAAATTGCGTGTTTTAGTTTTTAAAGTTGGGTGGCATTTCCTAACTGGGACAGCATTTCTTCAAATCGATTGATGCGCACTCTGGAATCGACATTGCGTACTGTTGGAAAAATTATTCAGAAAACGAAATCGAGTGTCCAGTCAGTATGGTCAGTGCAAATACCTTGCCAGGTCAAACACTTTCTTGCAAACTTATCAGCAAAAACGAATTCGAACTTACCGGGGACATCATCCCGACCAGCTCAATGCACCACTGAAGTGGCTTTATAAAATTTTTGGCCAGGAAGATGCCCAAAATCCATTTTCACGTACGTTTCGTCATCCATGAGGATGCATCCGTCGAACTTCGTTGGAATCTTGTTGTAAAGCTTAGTTCTTTTAGAAATGGGACACTTTCTTTTGCTAATAGCTCGTTTACTAGTAATCGAACATTCAAAATTTTGACAGCATTTTGTTGCCTGTAAAAAGTACTATCCGATATTCACGATGCAAGAGAAAAAGGAAAAAATAATTTTGCACACTTTCATTCAAAATCCATCATTATCAAATTGATAGCCGACAAAACCGTTGATTATTCAAAGAACTACTGTGTGTGAGTAGTGGAAAAGTATGGAAACACTGTCAACAATGTCCACAAAGTTCAAATCAACCATTGGAAAGAAGCATATGATCGGCAACTTCGGCTAAGGGTCATCAGGGAAGTCAAGTCTCATACCAGCATTTTTAATTTTCAATATGCGAAAAACTAAGGGTAGATCGCTGAAATTTCCAAAAAAAAATTTGTCCGATAAGCTGAAAGTGTTGCCTCTTAATGAGTTATTCAAACCTAACCTCAAACAAAAAAATTTAGCTAGATCCACAGCTCGTAAGCTGTATATCTGGTTCCGAGGCTATGGGACAGATGATTTCTGATGAACGACAAAACTTATGAAATACCCTATTTTAAACAAACTCCAGCGTTTGAATCCTTTACCACGTCTGCTCGTGGCAAGGTCACAAGTATATTAAAGTATGTATTTGCTGGATATTTTGTATAAAATATAACGATTTGCCAAAATTCTGCTCCTGTGGAAAAAAACAGCAATTTTCAAAACGAAAACTATGATTTTCACTCTTTTCAAAGGCCTACAAAGAGTAATCTTTTATGAACCCTTCGCAACCTACGATCTATTCTAACCGATTATACTTTAAGTTCAATCTCCTCATGGTTTTACTTCGTTATTGCCAGATTTTGCCAGCAGAAATTCCATTAAAAACGCTCAAAAAGTGGCTCAAAAATAATTAAATTTGTTAATTTCGAAACAGCTGTATCCGCTAAAATGGAATCAGTTTCTTTTAAAAGAGAAGTATTGGTCCAAAAAGTATCAGAAATTGAAGGAGGGGGATGCAGCCACCTAAAATACAGATTAGACGAAGTATTAGTTTGAAAAAACTTATCATTATCGTGACTGAAAAATGTGTGCGCTGGCCGAAGGGAGGTTTCAAGAACAATGTAGAATTTACTCTTACAAAAAAACGATAAAAAAATTTTTTCCAATTTTTTCATGAATTATCATAAGATTACCTTCATTTTTTTTATAGAAAGTATTTAGATCAAACGAAAGGTTTTTGAGATACACGCATTCGTAACTGTCCCATTTCTAAAAGAACTAAGCTTTATAACTTCCGGGCACGTCCTTTCCCAAGTAACAATTTTAGCTTTCTGATGGTCAGCAAAATATCGTTTGGACTATCGCATTAATCTTCACAAAAAGCTAAAGCGCATTCTATAACATCACCTGGACTCTAATAAAGCCAAAATCAGGCTATTTGGCCCTACCCTAGAAACGTCATCAAGACATATAATTGTTGGTCATCAATGTTGGTCACCAAAGCTTTTAAAAAGCTATTATTAAACATGTTAGAAATTTTTGTTTTTTTTCGGTTCTGTCAGTTCTCGGAGTTTTTTTTGTATTTTTTCCAGCAACCATAATGGTTGATGATTGCATTATTCAGATATGATCTGGTAAAATTCATAGCTAAAAATCCAATGTTTTAACCATATATTGAGCGTCTTTTCTACTGCCAGTCAAGATTTCAGGTAAAATGTATATGAAATAGTATCTTAAAATAAATGCGCCTCGTCAAATCTGATGGTCAATCATGATGGAATTGATGGAAAAAAGGCCCGAAAAAATATTTTCCAATGCTTGCATTGTGAATCCATCAACATGGCGTCATTTTGTGCCCTTCGATTTTGCAACCAACATGGCGTGAGTCAATTCATAGTTTTATTATGGTTTAATGATGACCCCAAAAAAAGCTACGATTTGACGTTTCTCTCGCAAGCCAACTAATTACACGCTAAGGTTGAGTTCCTCATTTCTGAGTTGTTAATCATTAGTACAGTAAATGAGGACAGACTTTTTTAATTAAAAGGGATTGGTTTTGAATGACCCGTGGAATAAACCATGAGTTGAAGTCAAATTTCGTTGTATGGCGCCATCTTGAAATCCAAGATGGCGGCTTCCGCTGAACTTTAAAATGGTGTAAATGACTTGAAATCGCATGAAACCCCAACAAAATGGGTATCGGGTGAAAGGGCTAAACGAGTAGAAGTCGAATTTCGCTATCAGACGCCATCTTGAAATCCAAGATGGCGGCATCCGCTCAACTTTTAATGTTTAATGCTGA
>NW_026598881.1:0-22816 GCF_029784155.1 Uranotaenia lowii
GTTGCAAGAAAGTGAAACAAGTCTCCCTAACCTTCCATACTATTGGCATGATTTGCAATCGACTCGGAAGTTGAGATAAAAAGACTCTTCAAAGCAGTGGTTTATTTATCGAATTCAGGAAAGCTTATTTCAGCGTGAACTACAACAAAACTTTGTTGGAAATTGATGAAGATGAACCTAAATGAACCCTGCAAATCCAGACTTCATTTTGCTCATCTTGACCAAAAAGAGACACTGAACTTTTTCACTCCGAATAATTGTGAGTCCATTTTTAATGAGCATTTCATCATCTGCTGCTGAGTGAGCGGTGAGAAAATTTTTCTCTAAAGCCTAGTCCACACTAGGCAACATGAACGGCGATTTTTGTTATGAGACGAACTTTGTTGTCTGTTGTTGTTGTTGGAAAAATGAGACGGTCGCAGTGTCTCCCGAAGAAAATGGGAGACGCTGAGACCGTCTCGAGACGAACCGTCTCCTAGTGTGGACTAGGCTTAACGAATGATCACTCTTCTACTGTCAGAGCACTGTTGTTTTGTGACTCTGAAAACACCTCATCAGCTCTTCGTGTGATCTGTGACATGAATTGCTCAGTTAAGGCAAGGGCATAGTTTCGCTATTCTCATCGCTCCAAAGAGAAAAAGAAATGTAAATCGCATATGAAATTTGGCCTTTTCACCAAATCACGTGGACAGCTTTAAAATGTGATTGAACCGTCCTCTTTCTACCTGGAATTATGGAACATTGGCCCCAGCATTTGTCAACCTGCTTTAATGCTGGAGACGTTCAATAATTCTGGCATGCAGAGGTAAAAAAGTTTGAAACTTTTGGAAATTTCAGACATTTCGGGGGCCTTGGAGTTTGAAAAATAAATATATTTTTGATTTCGACATTGAGAACTCTGACAATAATAAATTAAAGAATTTGACAGGCCGAAAGTAAAACTCAGCTAGTGCTGAAATAAACCACAAGCACTGACCATACTGACTGGACACTCGATTTCGTTTTCTGGATAATTTTCCCAACAGTACGCAATGTCGATTCCAGAGTGCGCATCGATCGATTTGAAGAAATGCTATCCCAGTTAGGAAATGCTACCCGACTTTAAAAATTAAACAGGCAAATTCTACGATAAAATCGGGCTAAACAGGACCATTTTTCCTACAGGGCATTTTTTGTCAAATTTTTCTGGTTCGCCACCTGCCGTCGGTATTGCGAACCTGCAAAATCTGACAACAAAAAATTAGACAGAAAATCGTTGAATTTTTGTTCTAAGTGTCATGTCAGTGTGGTCAGTGCCACAAGCGAAACATCACAACTCTGTTCGGTCGTTGATTTCTCAGCCAGCAATTGAGAAGCTGATGAACAATTCTCCGTGCGGGAATGAAATTAGGTAACTGCGTTTTTGAAATGGGGATTTTTTTTTATTATCTGACGGGTTTGCGCCGGGGGTCTTCAGATTTTCCCCAAAATTGAAAATTTGGTTCATTTTTGCGACTTAAAAACACATGTATTTTTTCAGATTTCTAACATTTTTATTTTTTGAGTTAGCTTCGGTTAGATTTTTTTGTAAATAAAAAATAACCATTTTTCAAAGCTACATAACTCTGTTATTTTTCAACGGAAATTATAAAATAGCACATCAAAATGCATTGAAATTTTATCAGCTTTCCAAATAGAATAGTTGAAAAAAATTAAATAATGACCTTCAACATGAAAAGTTGTAAATAAACTTTAAATGGCGTCTGAAAGTACCGTCTGCACCACCGAATATTTTGCAAAAAATACCATTGTATAGCTCGATTCATGATGCAACTTTCATCTGAAGACACCAAAGTGGGCCATTAACACCTTGAAGAGTTATGAAAGAAATAATGACAATAAATCTCTTTTTTTGCATCGAAAACAAACAATGGTCGAACAACTGCACTCACATATGGAGATAGCAAACACTTCTAACAACATGGAAACAAAAGAACTTATCAAAGCTGGTAAAATACACTATTTTTTCGTCCTTTTCAGACTGCCCTTACTCGCATAACAGTCCCATACGAATTTTCGTCATTTTAGGCTTCAACATAAAAGACTAAAAAAAGAGGTTTTGTTCTAGAAATTTCGAAAAAAAAATATCAATTCGTGGCTGTCCTATATGAAATATACCTGAATAACAGTCCCATATGTGAAATACCACGGATTTGGTTACTTTTCAATGTTTCTTTCGGCGAAATAGTCTTTGGTTTATTGCTTTGAATCATTTAAACATTTTTTTAACTCACTTGATGTCGAATGATGCACACTAGTTTTCGAAGGCAGGTCTGACTTTCTTAGAAATGGCTTCCTGAGCGAAAAACTATCGGATGCAATCAAAAATCGTAAAAAGATTCAACTTACAATGTGGAATTCATGATATTTTTTTGCAAAAGTATGTTTGTTTTTCTGACAATTGCATTTAGAAGTTCAAAAATGATCAATTAAGTCTTAGAAAGTAGCTGGGTGAGAAAAATATATTTTGTATGGGACTGTTATGCTAGTAGATTCGAAAAAGGTTAACAGTTAACAGTCCCATAATGAATAAAAATGGTGCTCTCGACCTTACCAATAACCCAATTTCGAATATTTCAGGCCTAACGATTTATTATTATAACCTAGAAACGATTTTCGTTTATGCTGAAAGTGGTGGTCACAATTTAAAAATATATTTCAAAACAGAAAAAGCTGATTGTCTCGCTTGCTTATTTTTGTATATGGGACTGTTATGAAAGAAGGAGCGGTAGATTGTTGCAGCTAAACTGACTTCATGTTATATCCAAAAATCTAAAAACGTATTCGTTTATACTCAGTTTTGCACCAGGTCACAACAAGTTATGCACATTTCTCTGTCATTTTTAGAAGTTTATGCGCTAAGTTTTGCATCTCTAATTACCCAGATTTGATTTAAAATGGACGGTGGAACACTGAAGATTCGTGTGTGAGCGATCGAGGTAGCAAAACACTGACGACGAATTATGTTCTTTCTAGTATGGTAAACCTCAAAACTGGGCGAATGTAGAAAACGAATACGGTCAAAGTATCATATTTTCATCATTTTACAGCCCGGGCTGGCAACACTGAGCTCTTTGATTATTTCTACAACATTTTTTTTTATTTTTATGAAAGTTTAATGGCATTGCGGTGAACTTGATACTATGAAAATTCTTGATAGAAGAATTAAAGATTGAAATTAAATGACGGATAGACAAAGCAGATGCTTAATAGAAGAAAATTGAAAGATGTTGAAAATGAGCCAAGAGCATATTATGGGTGAACGTAATTGCGCCTCTCGCTATTACTTCTCTCAGCCATTCAATTGATGTGGGACAAAGGGTCTAGAACGCACCTTTGAAGCTTTCCATAAAATATGCTCTTGGCTCATTTTCAACATCTTTCAATTTTCTTCTATTAAGCATCTGCTTTGTCTATCCGTCATTTAATTTCAATCTTTAATTCTTCTATCAAGAATTTTCATAGTATCAAGTTCACCGCAATGCCATTAAACTTTCATAAAAATAATAATCAACGGTGACTATTCGTTAAAAAGAATAAAATCATTTGGCTTTGGGGGGTTTATATAAGGGGTAAATATTTCGAAATACAGTTCAAAAAATTAAATAGTTGGCAAAAGTAGGGACGTTTACGGTACTTGCGTGAAAACAATAAGTAGCGCTGCCGATAAAAACGGAATCCGAAACAACCAATAACACATCGCTTGAACTGGTTCAGCAAAAGGGAAGCTTCACCAGAGCCATGCGGTCTAGACTTTTTTGTCCGATTGGGAAGCACGTGCTTTACCAATCCATCGGGTTGGATGTATGGGTGAACGTAATTGCGCCTCTCGCTATTACTTCTCTCAGCCATTCAATTGATGTGGGACAAAGGGTCTAGAACGCACCTTTGAAGCTTTCCATAAAATATGCTCTTGGCTCATTTTCAACATCTTTCAATTTTCTTCTATTAAGCATCTGCTTTGTCTATCCGTCATTTAATTTCAATCTTTAATTCTTCTATCAAGAATTTTCATAGTATCAAGTTCACCGCAATGCCATTAAACTTTCATAAAAATAATAATCAACGGTGACTATTCGTTAAAAAGAATTCTACAACATTTGTGCCACTTTCTCATACTTTTTTGATCAATGGGAAAGGATTTTGGTGTCCAGTGCTTAGCTCCCGATATAAAAACTATGTAAAGCACGTCTATATTTCATTTTTTTAATCACATTTTTGTGATCCCAAACACAGGGACTGAACCTTCTACTATTGGCATTGATTATGCTTCACAATGATCTTTGATCGAAAAATTAATAAGTTATATAGTATATGACCAGGTTGTAAAAGCAACATTCCCATTATTAGTTATATCACTTAAACAATACAATACTCAGAATTTTGGTTAAAATTTAAAGTCAGTTTTGATGCAAACACTCTACAAAGCACGAAAAAGTAGTGTTTTTTACCTGCTTTGGTAAGTTCTTTTGTTTCAATGCCGTTAGAAGTGCTTGTTATCTCCATATGTGAGAGCAGTTGTTCGACCATTGTTTGTTTTCGATGCAAAAAAAGAGATTTATTGTCATTATTTCTTTCATAACTCTTCAAGGTGTTAATGGCCCACTTTGGTGTCTTCAGATGAAAGTTGCATCATGAATCGAGCTATACAATGGTATTTTTTGCAAAATATTCGGTGGTGCAGACGATACTTTTAGACGCCATTTAAAGTTTATTTACAACTTTTCATGTTGAAGGTCATTATTATATTTTTTTCAACTATTCTATTTGGAAAGCTGATAAAATTTCAATGCATTTTGATGTGCTATTTTATAATTTCCGTTGAGAAACAACAGAGTTATGTAGCTTTGAAAAATGGTTATTTTTTATTTACAAAGAAATCTAACCGAAGCTAACTCAAAAAATAAAAATGTTAGAAATCTGAAAAAATACATGTGTTTTTAAGTCGCAAAAATGAACCAAATTTTCAATTTTGGGGAAAATCTGAAGACCCCCGGCGCAAACCCGTCAGATAATAAAAAAAAATCCCCAAATGCTCTGCAACAAAACGTGGGCTGCTTAATCGCTTTAAGTGTGAGAAAGCATATTTCTCCCAGGTGTTTGACAAGAAGATGAGAAAAAATGAGCAAAAATCAAGAGAATCGAAGAAGCCTGTGCTAATCTCGTTAAACCTGATAGAACGCCATATCAGAGTGGTGCTTTTATTTGTTTTATTTAGTGTTAAGCGTATGAACCATCATTTTTACATTTGAAGTGTAACGTTCAGTTTATTATTAAATTTGCTTTTTTAATGTTAACGACTTTATATAAAGTCCTTGTATTTTTCATTGGAAATGAATTTATCAGGAAAGGTTAAATTGTCAGAGAAGTTAAATACTATTTTGAAATATGATGGAACAATTCTCCCTGCCTGGGCAAAATTTACGCTCTGTCCCGAAACAACTGGATACTATAGACTCCTGTACACTCATAAAAATACTCTTATGTATGCCATAAGGATCTCTTATGAACTGGCCCCATAAGAAAATCATTGAAATTCATAAGAATGTTTTATGACGCGAATGAACTTTTCAAATGAACACCTTCTTGTATGAAATAATATCATGACACCATCACCAGCATATCAACCCTGATAGAAGTTTCAAACGCTACTCAAAAATAAAACAGATCATAAGTGTTTTTCAAATAACTTATCGAATCATTTTGCTCTAAAATCAAGCTAAGTGTCAAATTACAGTGAACGAAACAATATATGTTATGCTTGTAAAAATATGAATGATTGAAAATCATTAAAAGGCTTTAAGTCATAAACTTCGATACATTTACTCGTGCTAGAGCATCCACTGAGAAGACAAACTAACTAAATAGTGAAACCTGTAAAAATCCTTAATCGACCAATCACGCGTAACCGAAGATTTTTGGGACACGCCCTACCCTTTTTTCATCTTTAGGCATCCTCCTTCACAGTGGGAGTCGCACGTGTGGGTCCCCACATTTCGCTGGCACATAAAAAATAAATAAAGCAGCAGCCAAATGAACGCCAATCCGGTGGACCGAAGCCATCCATCCTTTCGCTGATCTGAGTGCTGCTGCGCCCTCCCTTGCAGGGGGAATCTATTTCACAGGGCGTCCCCCGACAGTTTTGTTGGTTCGATTAAAAATTCATTGATCAGAGATTATAGCTTCTGATATGATCGCTGGCTCTTTGCGGACACCATACGCAAATAAACTTTGGATCGGATGGGCAATTCGGGGGAAAACGCATGAAGTATCACCCCGGGGAAAACGGGGATCCAAACGAAACAGATTCTAAATTTGCATAAACCCATCAAACTACGTGAGAAGATGGATTGCCGGACCGTTTGGTTGAATGCGAGCCACTTTTCTCGGGGCTAAGCCCTCTGGTCAGTTTTTGAGCCGCAAGTGACTGATTGCTGGCTCTTACCAAACAAACAACCGCGCATCGGCTCAACATCGTGGCTCTATCGGGTGACCATCATCATCGTCATCGGTGGGCCATTCGGTTTCGTGTCGTTCGTCCCCTAGACCCTAGAGACAGATTCGGCACGGGTATCAACAATAGCACCCAAGCGAGAAAACGGTCCAACCATAAAGCATCTAACCTGAATTATTATCTTCCCGATCAACACCGAGCAATGCGAAAGCGCTGGCTAGTTGATTAGCTAGCCAACAAGCCAAGGGACTTTGTTCGGGCCTCTGCTGTGGGGCAAAATGATCTCGAAAATGTCTCTATAAAATGCCTTGAAAGCTTCATTCCCATAATCTGCTTATTGTAAATAGCGAACAGCGAGGAGCAGTAGACAGAGAAGAAAAAAACAATAATCAGATTCAATAGATCACTATCGCGAATCTAATAAAACCTAGCGTTGATGGGGATATCAATCGCCGTTTCTGTTGTTTTTTTTCTCTGATGTTGAAGGAGACACATTCACGATTAGTGAGGCATGATTGCTCCGGGTGGAATGTGGATCATGTTTGATGGTGCCACAAATATCTTGTAGCGTAATATGTTTCAAAATTTTGCATGATAAATTTGACAGTGATCGAACAAACTTAAATATTTTCCCACAGTCTCCTATTTTATCAATGATGGCGAATGTTGAAAAACTGCATTCATGAATTTTACATTAACTAAGTCAGCATAAAATCGACGTTTTCCAGAACCAAAACCCCACGCTGAATTGAACTCAATTGTGACTTTATTTGTAGAGTAAGGCTATGATCATTTAGTATCCGGGCAGTTACAAACGTGTGTATTTTAAAAACTATTCATTTGATCGAAAAACTTTCTATGGAGGAAATGAAAGTGTTAATATGACATTTAAACTAAAAATATAAAAAAATATATTTATCAATGATTTCAAGAAATACTCTAACTTTTTCATAAAATCTCTTTTTTATCTTTGCACACTTTTTTCAGTCATGTTTTGATTTATTTTTTTTTACCACAGAACCAAAACCTTTGCAAAATCATGATATTTTACACAAACTCACCTGGAAAAAGTAATTGGAATCTGGTTGGAACCTTTTCATGAGTTGGTATCTCGAAGAAATTGATCTCTTAAATCCGGTTTTAACATAATTTTTTTTGTCCATCAGAACACATCTGTCATATTGCGTAAAAACCGGATGCACAGATTGCGATCTTTGGATCTGATCATTATTAGTTATATACTTGGTGTCTACAAGTCAGGCAAAACTTTTTGCCTCTGCCGGAAATGGATTTTTTGCATTATGTAGGGAGTCTTCATTCAGTTATCCCAAATAACCATAAACTTTTCACCATATTTAAGATCAAGAGTTGCACTCCGATAGTTGATTTGAACTTCGTGTGGATCCTAGAGTGGCTCCTTATACTAAATAACCATTTGGTACGAAAAAAAATCAGAAAAAATCAACAGTTCATGAGCTTTCGAGTCAACAATGAAGAATTTTCGAGGCACAAAATGCGCAAAAGGAGCAAATTTGTGCAAAATTATTTTTATCGAATCTTTTTGCATAGTAAATATCTCATACACACGTAAACTTAAAAATCTATCAAAAATAGGCAAGATAGTCCTTTTCATAACCAACACAACGCTACCAATTTTTTGCATATCCGAGCTCTATTAACGCAGCTATCACCAAAATAAAGTGCCCGGATACTAAATGATCATAGCCTTAGAGTGACAATGCATGTATGGGAAAAATTTCATCATTAATTTTCAAAAACAGACCGTATGATGTTTTTTTACGAGACGGATTTTGACTTCAAACCATAACAGCCGAGTATTTGCTGTCGTTAGTGTGATCGTCCCATTAAAACCGCCTTGTGCTTTGTATGCCGGATGTGCCCCTTGGTTTAACCCGATGATACTACATCACGGGGTAGGTTATGCTCATGCACCTAACCATCTCACCCTTTTTCCTCTTTCTCATTTTTGGTCTTTTTTCTTTATCCTTTTTCTCCTTTACCTCTTTACCCTTTTCCTCTAATGGCAACTCCTGGTACAGACTGATACAGAAGATCTCAAGACGTGAGCTGTTTAGGTAGCGCTTTCAAAGTAACTCGCGCTCGTCACAGCAACCACTCCCGTAGGATTTCTAACCACTAAAGCCGTTTGAGAAACTGCTCAGCTGGAATCCCTTCACGACCACCCCGAATGGTATCTCCGCTTCCTTTTGCTGCAGGAAAGATCGTAGCTGAGTACGCGAGACCTTTTATTTAAGCCCCACAACACGTATGAGTCCAGATTAGGGTTATACCGTGCCCTAAGATCGCGTTGCATTTGAAATGTGGTGTCATACGAAATCCAAGACCTTCCTTTAGCTTGCCAACTTTGGTTGATTAGCTCTCTCTCTCTGATCATCTTTCATCATCTCTCCTGATTCATATTAGTAGATCGCGCATTCGAAACTACATGGGTGGCGCGTTTTGAAGCGGTTCAACGAAAATTCGTACGTTATGCTCTGCGTGATCTACCGTGGGATAATCCGCGAAATCTGCCACCTTATGCACAACGCTGCGCTTTGCTTGGCCTCCACACGCTGTCGAATCGCCATGATATTAGCCAATCACTGTTTGTGGCGAAAATTCTCAAAAAACGAAATCGATTGCTCTTGGATACTTTGGCGCTGTCATATTTATGCTCCAGAAAAAAACCTGCGAAATCGTGACTGGCTATCACTGGAATCAAGAAATACGCGCTATGGTAGCAATGACCCCCTGCGTTCTGCAAAAGTAAGCTTCTTACGCAATTATGCTCTCTTTGACTTTAATGTCTCAACTGCAACCTTTAAACGCTTGATCGAATCCAGCATAAGTGACCAATTAAGAACTAATTAATAAGAAAACTTTGAATGTATGTCAAGATAGACCTAGATTAAGTAAACCATTAAGACATTTACGTCAGATGGTTTTTTTTATAAACAATAAACAATAAACAATGTGCGAGAATGTTCGTCACGCCACATCTCACTAACAACATTAAAACTTTCAGATTTAGAAGATTTCTCCGTATCTACACATTCCGGGCAATATGGCAAGCTGTGGTGGAAAGCCCAGGTGGACGTTGACATAAATATTTCCAATTGCCATAGTCTGAAAGTTGCGGGATTAGCCTCCCATTGCTCCTGTTCCACTTGAGCATTGACGCTGCTTGTTGAGCTTTACGCACTACTCTAAAGTCTGCTTCATTTAATATTGGAACACAAACAATTGCGTGTAGTTCAGTCATTTATTAACGAATTCATAATTTGTTTTTCATACAAATGTAGCATTTTCTTTACTCTTTCATAAAAAAAATTAAAAAAAATATTCATTGCTTTTTCGAAGAAATTCTCGTACTTTTCACGTAATACGGCACATTAGGCGGCGCACACCCTTTTCGTCCACCGTTTTGGCGATTTGATTCCACCAGTTCTTCATTTGAGTCATGTTCCTAACAAGTTTTCCCTTTGCCTTAAGCCTCCGCTTCGTGATTGCCCAGTATTTCTCTATCGGCCGGAACTGGGGGCAGTTTGGGGGGTTGAGGTCCTTCGGTATTACGCTGACCCCGTTCGTTGCGTACCATTCCATAACCGTTTTGCTGTAATGGCAGCTTGCGAGGTCCGGCCAAAACATTACTGGACGATCGTGGGCACGAATAAACGGCAGAATCCGTTTCTGTAGGCACTCTTTATTGTAGACTTCTGATGTCATTGTCTTGTCAGTGAGAAAGACTTTGGTTTTCTGTCCACAACTGCATATCCCCTGCCAAATCATGTACTTGCGGGCGAATTTATCCGCAAACACGAACTTAAATTTTGCAGGTACATCCCCCCGAGCCGTCGCCAAATAAAATTTTTTACCTGGGATTTGCCCAAAGTCCGCCTTCACGTAGGTCTCATCGTCCATCAGAATACATCCGTCGAACTTGGTCAGCACTTGGTCGTACAGCTTTCGAGCACGGATTCTGGCCACATTGTTCTGCTTCAGCGTCCGATTTGGCTGTTTGCTGGCTCGGAATGACCTTATTCCTTCCCGGAGACGAATTCGTCGCACCGTACTGTGAGCGGCCTGGAACTTATTGGCCAAATCGCGGTCTGAAAGATTGGGATTCCTCTTGACGGCCTTGATGACTTTCCCACGCAGTTTCCGGTCGACAGTTCCACTCCGACGCTTCGAATGCGGCTTCCGAGCCGTCGTCAATGTTTCCTTGTACTGCTTGATAACACGCCATACGGTATTTCTGGGCATTTTAAGCTGTTTAGCTAGCTTCGATGCCGACAACAATGGATTTTCAAGAAAACTGTGCACAATTTGATCTCTCCGTTCGGTTTCCATGTCGGTTGTTTACAAAATGCTATCGTTTGGTGTTATGACATAAATACATGGTGAAAGGTAATGAATTTCCCGACACGTGGGTGAAAAAAGTTTCCAAATCCGTCCACTAGGAGCGCCACAATGAGCAAAAGAATTTGTTCCAATATTAAATGAAGCAGACTTTAACCAGCTCTTTCTTCCTAATACTCCTTTTCTTATGACAGAGTTATTTCGATGGGCCCGCGATGACAAAAGTGGCATCTGCTGGTATGGTCCTGTATACACAATGCACAGGAAACTCGCATGGCTATCAGCCGATCATCCGTAATTTGGATCGGTTGCGCTCAACCCCCTGGCAACGTGACGTTTCCCATACAAATCGCATGTGCCAGTTTTTTCTGGTTCTCTGATTCTGTCGAATCGAAAATCAAGCGACTTAACATGTCGGAAGGACGCATATGGAAATATGTTTTCTTTTAACCGATTCAACAAATGAAAAAAACGTTCAGAATTGAAAATTAGTTCAGTTATACGTAAAGTGAATCTGTTTTCAAAAGTTCAGTCGAATAAAGGGCACACAGACGTAAATCTGTATGTCCTTTATTACGTTTAAAACTTTTGGACTGATCAAAATAATTCACTGATATACGGCAGATTTTTGGAAAAGAACCCCTTCCACCAAAACTATTGATGACGATCGTACAAAGTAAAGGTAAAACAAAACATTACCACAACAATCATCGAATGATTTTTATAAACTGCGATACATATGAAAATTTTAGTATAACAAAACTTTCAAATTATAGCAGAACATTTCTCGGTTTATGGAAAACTGTTCCTATACAATAAATAAATATGTAGAACAATGGTCAGAAAATCAATCAAAATAAACACTCAGGATACGTTTCTTATTTGAAACATTCTGACTGTATAATAGGAAAGCGCCTCTCGCAACTGCTTCGCCCGACTGGTATGCAATCTCGATCAGCGCTCCACTCAGCTATGCAAACCGAGTCGCATCATTCAGAATCATCGATTTTGCAAACATCGCATATCAGAGATGAGGGAGATACAAACTGATCCATTCTGAATGTCACTCACTCAGTATCCGCCTGGTTTTTTTGAAATCGAAAACACGGCGGAAGTGAACATCTTTCCCTCACAAAGACAACTACAATTTGATTTTATTCTTACTGGTGTAAAAAACGCTGTAAATTCAAATAAATTTATTAATTGGCTATGTTTAAAAACAAACAACATTTGCTAATGATCGGTTGAATGTATCACTCACTCACTTCCTGAACCATTCACTCCTGATCCTAGACGAACATGATTCGCCATATGCATCGCTCTTTGGTGAGATTCCAATTGGATGATAGTGCTGCACTGTTTTGACAGCAAGCATCGTGCGAGGTGATCTATATGTTAGCGATGAATAGAACGAACGATGATCGGATAGGTCCAGTAGCAATCAATAACAAAACCCGATCGCTATTCGTTCAGTTGCGAAGTGCAATCAGGAACATTCATTGAAAATGAGTGATATTCGGACCACTGATGTAGAATATTCAATGAGAATAATAATTTCGGTTGAAATTTTTTTTCATTCATTCGAATTTTATGATTTGCACCACATTTGATGATCTGCCCTTTCCATACGCATGGCTCGAAAAGTATGTAAACAAGCGGTACACAAGCGACACTTGCGGATTTCAATCAGGCACACGAAACTCGCCAGAACTGTCAAGTTGCCAGGGGGTTGGTTGCGCTCTACCTCTATGGAGGAGCTCTAGGCGGCTCTTCAGTATCGTAGTTTCGACAGTGCTACGCTCGCAAGGAGTAGTAATCTTCATGTGCGGCACGTGTTTGTTTGTTAGTCAAGAAAAAAACTTCGATTTCATGGTGAACTATCTGAACCTTAACCTCTTCCATTCAGATGCCAATCCTTTCTAGGGATACCGTTGCAAGGTCTTCTACCTCCTCGACTGGGTTCAGTTTCGTAAGTCAAGACTCGATTTTCTAAGAAGCTTCCTATTATCCTGCAGAGGGTATTGGGATCATGCATCCTATGAAGCGCTTTGGCAATAGCTTCCCAGCTTACATTATTGTTGAAGGCACTCTTAACGTGATTTTCACAATGGCGCAGTGACGAACACCTGTTCGCTTTTGGTATGCGTGCTTCTCGTAATCTGTCACCATTCGGAAGGCCTCCATAGTAGATCGCCCTTTCCGAAAACCGACAGTCCACTTTTGCCACTGTCCTCTCCAGTAGCTTACCAAGGGTGTCCAGCAGACAAATGGATCTGTACGATGAATAACACCAACTTCACCGTTTTCCACAGATTGAAGAAAGGTCCCTCGTCGAAACACTATTGTAGCACCACTCTGAAAGTATCCTCAATGGTCTATACCGCCTCCTTCAGCACTATATTTGGGATTGCATCCGAATCAGGGGTCTTACTCACCACAAGTTTTTCAGCGATGGCCACAACTTCTCCGTTTGTTGCTGGCTCGATGTCGTTGGCTCCCGCGTCGTACGGGTTCAGTGTCCACTGCGTCGGGCTATGCTGCGGGAAAAGATGTGCAACGATCTCTTTCGATTTTTCCGGACACTTTCGGCCTTAATTTAAGCAACCCGGTCGGTACTGGGATATAGGTTGAATTGGGAATGAAAGTAAAATCTCCCCTAATGGATCGTTTTGTGATTATTGAAAGAAAATCCGGCACTGTAAAATATCACCTCTAGTGAATCGAAAAGAGGTTTAATAAGGTAACCTTTATTGCGCCCACGGACAGCAAGTGAACTGTTGCACTAAGTAGTGCTGAATTTTCTCCAGGTCGTGTCAACACGGAGGGAGACCTTGTATAGTTTTTCCAACAATATACCGTTTTCAACTATACTACTGATTAATTTTTAACCAACTAAAAATCTGAATTTCAACTGGAGTTGTATGATTGATTTCAGGCATTCAACTATAAATATAGTAGATTCAACTATTATTGTATTATTGATGTTGTGCTTTCAACAATAAATGTAGTAAATTCTGCTATACTGGTATTAAAAATTGTATATCTATTATTAATATAATAGATTCAATTCTTTGATTAATTTTGGTCGTTCAACTATACATAAAGGGTGATACGGTCAAAATTTGGTCAAGGGAAAACGCGTGTAAATCGGGGAAATCATTTATTTAAAAAATAAAATTAAATTTCTTTTTCAAGTTTAATTAGTATAAAATTTAGGAAAAATATTCAGTTAGGCTTCCGCTTTTCCCAATCCGAATTGCCGGGCCTTACGCTTAACCCCTGCCATCAGATTTAGTACAGCCACCTTGTCCACCTTCTTCGCCGCAGAAAGCCAGTTTCCGCTTGACAATAGCCCAGTATTTCTCAATTGGGCGGAGCTCTGGCGTGTTGGGAGGGTTCTTGTCCTTGGGAACCACCTGCACGTTGTTGGCTGCGTACCACTCCATGGCCTTTTTACCGTAATGGCAAGATGCCAAATCCGGCCAAAACAGTACGGAACAACCGCGTTTCTTCAGGAAAGGCAGCAGACGTTTATTCAAACACTGTTTCACGTAAATTTCTTGGTTGACAGTGCCGGAAGCTATGAAAATGCTGCTTTTCAAGCCACAGGTACAGATGGCTTGCCAAACCAGATATTTCTTCGCGAACTTTGACAGTTTCATGTGCTTGAAAATATCTGCTACCTTTCCCCTTCCTTTTGCCGTATAAAACTCCTGTCCCGGAAGCTGCTTGTAGTCGGCTTTGACGTAGGTTTCGTCGTCCATTACCACGCAGTCAAACTTCGTCAGCATCGTCGAGTACAGCCTCCGGGATCGCGCTTTGGCCGTCGTATTTTGTTTATCATCGCGATTTGGAGTCACTACCTTCTTGTAAGTCGTTGTCCGGCTCGTTTTTTGGCTCGATGTACGGTTGTAGACGATACACCCAGCTTATTTGCGGTATCTCGGAGAGAGAGAGGTTAGGGTTTCGCTTGAAACTACCGGCAACTCTCTTTGTCGTCTCAGCGGCCTCCGGTTTTCGATTCCCCCCCCCCGATCCAGACTTCCTGGCTGTCGACAAACGTTCCCCAAACACTTTAATTACATTTGTAACGGTTGATTTGGCAATTTTTAGCGATTTTGCCAGCTTTGCGTGCGAGTAGCTCGGATTTTCGCGATGTGCGAGCAAAATTTTGATACGCTGCTCTTCTTCCTTGGACGGCATTTTGACAACTGAAGAGTGAATTCCAAAATCAAAATAGGAGCAACATTCTACACACACACACACCTTCAAACTGAGAGGTGTTCCAGTTTTTGAAATGCAAAATTGAAAGAAATATGTCAAGTTGATATTGACCAAATTTGGACCGTATCACCGAATAATTTAAGTTTATTTTGCAATTTTTATTTTAGGAAAAACAAGATTTTTAATTTAAAAAAAATAGAATTGATTTATATTGAAAATTAGTTGCAATATCTTTGAATTTGTTCAAGAATTTGGTAGATTAAGCTTATTGGATTTGAGCTTTTTTTTTTTAACTGGAGGCTTTCTAAAATAAACTTAATCTATGTACAAATCAAACAAGCTAAATCAACCAGACCATTGAGCAAATCCATGGATTTTAAATATCAATGAAAATAATATCCTTTTCTCGTTACTGAAGGTTTCATATTACTCATTTAAATACTTGAGGATATTTTTTTAAAAGTTTAAATGTAATCCATGAAATTAAAAAAGAGTTCATAAATTGCTATCCATTTTAAATTACAAACTTGCCGTAATATTTTCATTGCACATGTAGATCACAAGAATGAATCAAACCCGATTCTGGAAACAGCAGTTAACAAGAACAACTTGGTGTGGTCTTCTCGAAGTAATAATGACATATCCAGCGACATTATGGGTTACCTGCGGCAAACGTAAGAAGAATTGGAAAACAGGTCCCGAAAGAACTTAATACCGTCTTCTTTCTTTCGCACAACTACTGGAGCCACCTCTGTGGCGATCGATTAAAGTCGTCGATGATGGCCTCTAGGAGATGGGAATTTGGTTGATGAAAAGATGCAAATCGGCTCCAGTTTATTGGACCGGACTCCATCCCGACATTCGGCGACATTTCGCTAAGCCGTTTGACAGCACAAGCCGTTGAGGTTGGTCAGGCTGAAAAGTTTATATGAGCCAAGATTTCAAAATATAAAAAAGTAAAAACCAATACCAAATTCCCAATTTCGTCAGCGTGTGTTCTCTTCTGGCCGGCGAAAGAAATGAGGCATTCGGACGAAGCGACAGAAACGATACATAATCTTTATTAAAATATACATATTAACCGTGCAGGAAATGTGACTACAGACACCTTAAAGTCGGGCTTCTTATGCGCTGAGCCAAGGTGCCATCTTAATGAGCTGCCCGGCATCGATTGCCGGGGGATGAGGATTATTGCGGGTGGGATGCCGCCGTTCGCGCATGCACAAATACCGAAATGAATTTGCATTCATATCCGGACACAAATCCAAAACCCGACCGAGGACCAATGGCAATGGCTTTGGCTAAGCGGTTTTGATTTGAGCGCGTTTGCGTTCGGTCGGGGCGCGTAGGATTTTGAATGGCCAAAACCTTTTCATGCAACGACACGATCGGGTGATTTTTTAGTACCCTCAAATACAAAAGCGGTGTCGCGAATGTCTCTGCATCTCTGCCTTGCTACGTTTGTTTCGATGTTGAGTTGTTTTATGGATCCTTGAGGAATTGTGGGAAGAGTGTTGCAATCGAAGTAATTTATTGAATCCAAATTTTCTCACTTATATTTAGACAAAATTTATTTTCTAAAATCATTTAATTTGTTGATTGCTTAATTACTCAATTGGATTCTACACCCCCCGGTTGGTAAAAATCGGCTTTAATATCATTGGCACTGCTTCTCTTCAAATACAAAACGAGTTTGGCTCCTTAAAGCCTCAAGGCATGAGTCGTTTCAAATTTTACAGGAAAAAAATCATGACCCTTCCAAAAAATGTGAATTTTGCCAGCTTGTGTGATTTGACCTTTTCATTTCAAGTTTTTTAAGCATTTTCAAACTATCTAAGAACATGTTAAAGTCCTTGAATGTTGTCCATTTATAAAATGTTTTATAGGATTTTTTACAGTTTCAAGCTACTTTCGCCAACTATTGTTCACGTGTTTTAAGATTTTAAAATTCTATAAACGACCCCAATGGTCATGTATAGGTTTGCTCACGAAATCATTCCTCATTTAGAAAATATACAAGCGTAAGATCGCAATGAAAAGGCTCCCAGAGATGAAAAAAAGGGAAAGGAATAACTTTAAGTTATTTTATTTCCTTCGTCATCGGACACATGAAAGAAGCTCGGTACCCAATGCAAAATTTGGAAAAAGTTCGGTTCGGTATGAACAAACTAAAACAAAGACTAAGTTGTAATAATTTAGAGTGTTTGCATCCAGCCACGAAGTTTTATAAACTGGTTTCATCCAAATAAGTGAAAATAAATTGTAGAAAGTCTGAAATTCGATCGAAATTCTGTGAGTCTCGAGACGTGACTTGCGAAAGTTCACACCAATATACTTACTACAGCAATGAAAAGTAAGTTCAAATGAGACCCGTGGCTAGTGATGTTAGGCTAACAATCTAGGGACTTTAGGCTAGGGACTTTAGGCTAACAACCTACTGTTCCCGACTTGAAATTGTAACGGAATCCGAAAAAAATGACCGACTTGGAACTTTAGCGACGACTTTTAGCATGGAAACACGGACACGAGTTGGAACTTGGAACGTTTTAACCCTTTCTCAACAAGGCAAACTGGAACAACTTGCTAGAGAGGCTAGCCGCCTCAAGCTTGAAATTCTGGGACTGAGCGAAGTCCGTTGGCCTAATACTGGAGAACACAAAACACAATCCGGGCAAATCCTGCTTTACTCTGGCATACGAGGAGAACATGCTACTCGGGAACGAGGAGTTGGTTTCCTGTTAAACCCGCAGGCCTACGCGGCTCTCATTAGATGGGAACCGATAAACGAAAGAATAATCGTAGCCAGATTTAGAACACGGGTTAGAAACCTTACAATGGTCCAGTGTTATGCGCCAACTGACGTTGCCGACTTGCAGGAGAAAGAGCAGTTTTATAGTCAACTGAACAGCGTGGTAGAGAAAATTCCGAAGGGTGACATTCAAATCCATTTGGGCGACTTCAACGCTAAGATTGGCTCCGACAATCAGGACCTTGAGCGCATCATGGGGCGCCATGGTCTAGGACAGATGAGCGAAAACGGAGAGCTGTTTGTAGAATTTTGTGGCAACAACAACATGGTGATCGGTGGATCGCTCTTCCCCCATCGACCAGCACATAAGGTCACTTGGGTATCCCGAGATGGCCGAACAGAAAATCAAATTGACCACATCTGCATCAGCCGAAAATGGAGAAGGAGCCTTCTTGATGTCCGCAACAAACGAAGCGCAGACATTGCATCTGACCATCACCTCGTCCTTGGCGAAATACGACTGAGAGTTGCGCGTGTCCAACGGCGCGAGGAGAAAGTCGGGTGTCGATACGACGTCCGCCGGTTGGAGAATCCAGAGGTGAAAAGTGCAACAGCTAGAATCCCGAGCCTCGGAATTGCCGACAGACAGAACAGTCGAAGAACAGTGGTGTGGAATCAAGAATGCCTTTATCACGACGAGCCATGGTACTCTCGGCAAAGTGTGTGGAAGAAGAAGTGAATGGATGTCGGATGAAACTTGGAGGATGGTCGATAATCGGAGAAAGGCGAACGTCGGAATTGAGCAGGCATGTACCGGGTCAGCCAAAGCAGACGCCCGCTTACGATATGCGGAGCTGGAAAAGGCAGTTAAACGAGCTTGTAGACGAGACAAGATAGGCTGGACAAACTCCCTAGCCGAAGAGGGAGAAAGGGCCGCCGCCAATGGAGATATCCGATTAACTACTTTATGACATTACTCGCCGCCTCAGTGGTGCAAGGACTAATGCAAGAATGCCGCTAAAAGACCGAGCAGGTCAGTTATCGACTGTGCACCGAAGCGAGGGTTGCCGTGGAATCCTTCAACAATGGAGCAACTGAACGACCTTGACCTGGCTGACGATATTGTTTTGCTCGCCCAAACACAACCGGATATGCAGAGCAAACTCGACGACCTCACCGAAAGTTCCAAGGCAGCAGGTCTCAAAGTCAATGTCGGAAAAACCAAGTCGATGGAGATCAATACAGAAAATCCCTCCAGTTTCATGGTAGCTGGGAAACAAGTTGAGAAAGTGGAGTGCTTCCAGTATCTTGGTAGCCAGATAATGCCTGATGGTGGTACCAGAAAAGACATCGAAACCCGGATCAGAAAGGCCCGATTTGCGTTTGCGAGTCTCCGAAACATCTGGCGGTCACGCCAGATCTCTCTACGAACGAAAATCCGAATCTTCAACTCAAACGTCAAATCCGTATTGATGTACGGGTGCGAAACTTGGTGCACATATGCGGTAACGACGCGAAAACTGCAAGTATTTGTAAACCGCTGCCTGCGGAATATCATCCGCGCTTGGTGGCCTGGCACGTGGCAACTGGATCTCGAATGAGGAACTGCATCGCCGGTGTCATCAAAGGGCGCTAGAAATCGAGATTCGGGAACGTAAGTGGAGATGGATTGGGCACACGCTGCGAAAAGATGAAAACGAGATTTGCAGAGAGGCGCTAGATTGGAATCCTGAAGGTCATCGAAGAAGAGGCAGGCCCAGAAACTCGTGGCGGCGAAGCCTAGCCGCTGAAATCCGAACTGTCGACGAGAATCTTGACTGGGACCAAGTGAAGACGCTGGCTCCGGATCGTCAACAGTGGAGGTCTTTTACCACGGCCCTATGCATCGGAGGATCGGCGCGGGATCATTAATAAAGTAAGTAAGCTAGTGATGTCAGCACTACGAAATGAAAGTTGACAAGTCAGCTCTCGTAACTCTCAAAATATGCCCCATATTACTCGTGTTTCTTAATCTGAAACTAAGAGTCTAAATCCTTTATCTCCACTCTTAATTACAATTGAAGTTCCTTACACCGAATCTTTTTTTGTTTTTACAATGTGAAATTTTTAGAATAATATTTTCATATTCTTTGTTTAAAAAAAAACTTATTGAAGATTACAAAGAAAATCGCGCAAAATGAAAGTGTAAAAGTTCGTTTCTATGAATAAGCATTTATCCTTTTTAGAACTTACACGTTGCAGAAGAGTCTCTCCTCTGTCCAATTTACAAAAAAAAACGAACGAGAGGTCTACAGCAAATTTTTTTTAAAGATTTTCGACAAAATATACGTGAAAATTTTTCAAATTTTAACTTATAATTATTCCTGAAAACTTCTATATTTATATTTTTAAGTTTAAATTCTTTAAAAAATTTTAAAAGTCAATAATGTTTCAAAAAATTTCCGAAAAAAATTTGCTATCAAATGTTTATGCAGAAATGTGCAAATTTCGAAGATAATCTAAAATTAACTATAAATGGGCTAGATATAATTGTAAAAGTTACAAAAGGTTAAAATCAAATCCATTATTAATATATTGTTTCTTCCTCGAAATTCATTTGTGCTTTGAACATCTTTGGGTGCGGTTATAGAAAAAAAAATCAAAACTAACCGTTTTTGGTGCTTATTGAATGTGTATATAACTTTCTGCGTTGTTTGCTTGAAAAAAACCTTTTTAATATAAAAAGAAAGAAGTTATTTGCTGTGTTTCTATGAATTTTTTGAAAAACATTTTTCATCATTCCTGGTTCTAATGAGCATCCATGCGAAATTTCAGACTTCTAGCTCTTAAGACGGCTGAGGGTATAGAGGACAAACAAACAATCAAACCCACGGAAATTGCTTTTTTATATATATATATATAGATTTTTACGACTTTTTAAAATTGTATTTAAGGCTTCCAAAAACTCATTATTGATTATTGATTGTTTTTATAAAACTTGCTCCAAAAATTTCGCTTTGGAGCTGGACTGTTCCCAAATTTCTATTAAATATCCGGGCAAACCTGAAAAAAAACCGGCAGTCTGACAACCTTACGCTATACCTGTAAGTGTGATTTTCTTTTTACGAACCGGTCAAGGGAAAAAAGGCAGAATTTGGATTGAGTGTCAATTGAAGGACCGCCCATTTATCGTAAATCAGATCAATTTTTGATTTCATGTTAGCTGAGTTGGTAATATTTTTTGAAGTCTTTTTTTTTTATCTGTATTTCAATATGATTTCCGAATTTGAACAGTCAGGACATTTTTTACAAATCTGGCAGTACATTCCCGTCCGAAACTCAGTGTTTATTTTTTTTGATTTTAAATGAATTCCTCTTAAAATTCCTGAAACCCTAAAGAAAGTGAGTTTCTTAGAAAGTTATGTTTTTTTTTCTAAAGAAAAAGCAGTATACTTATTGTTCAATAATAAAGTCTAACTTCCTTCTCTATAATTCGACAATGTACATTTGCTCCTTCGCCTCTAAAGTTGGGAAAAAGTGGTAGGAATTTTGACGTCTGTAGCACAGATGGGAATTTTTCTATCGTGAAATATAGACCAAAAAGGTTGGCCGTCCACCGGTGTGATAGAATACGAAGGTATAAAATTGAAAGCAACCAGCGATGCCAAGAGAATTTGCTTTTCAGTAATTTTACTGACTTTTTGTATTTTGAATTCACCGTTTGAAATTTGAAATCAAATTCATTTTACATGATCATTAACTTGAAATAGTAGTGCCAATATTAAAATTTTATAATTTAGATGTATGAATAAGTATTGTTTAAGTTATAATGCATCCCAATATTAAACTGTATTCTGCAGAATTAGGAGTTTTGTATTGGAGGGCATTTAATTACACGAGTTGATAAAGTTTTTGAACTCTTTCTAACACTTTCATTTTCAAAGTGATAATTAAGTAAGTGACAAATAAAAAGTATAGATATTTCAGACACAAGCTGAATTTTACTCCCGATACGACGCCTAGCGTTTGATATGATTGACACTTGTCGAATCAACAGCGAGGGTTCCGTTTTCTAAAGATGATGGATCCATTAAAGACGGCGTTCCGAACTTGTTACCGGATATTCCGACGGAATATCTTTTTCAAATAAAAAAGCGAAGCAATTTCCTACTCCCGAAAACCGCTCAAACAAAACATACAAACAGAATTTATTTATTCACCCAGCTATCTGGCATCTCTGCGCCTCAAAATGTATTCGATTGGCAAGGGCATGAAAAAAATTGGCTGTAAGTTTTAAAGAGTTGATTAACTTCATTGCAATTCGTATCAATTTAAGTGATAAAAGATTTAAAAAAAAGAAAATATCACTTTATGTTTAAATCCTGAAATTGCTCAATTTCCTTAATTTTCCCTCAACTGAGGTTTTGAGCACAAGATAGATGGCAGCACCTAAGCGTTTCATGCACGAATACTGTATTGCAAAGCCGACTCTATCACTCGGTTCGGTGTTGCAAAATATCGTGTTTTTCTATCACCCTCAGCCAAAAAGTGTTATACGATACAAATTTTGCAGCGCGAAACTGTTCGAATATCAGATTTTCCCAACACCGGTGTACGGCAAATGTGTTGTGATGTGTTGTAAACCTTCGAAATTTCCAACTCCATCTCAACCAGTGAACTTGCTCTTAAAATGCATAAAATATTCAAAGATACAAAAATGTACATACAAAAAAAAACATTCAAATCTCAAATCATCAAGACAAATTACAAAAAATAGGAAACTGTAGACAATTCCGCCTACCCTACAAGGTGGGTAGAAATAAGTCAATTCGTTTTCAAATAAAAAAAATCCTCCCTGCTGTTGTTAACGATTTGCGGAGATTTCGATGAGAACTCTTTTGCTGAACCGCAAAAAGAGATAAACTTTTCGGAAAGCACACACATCGAGCGAAAGAAAAAAAAACGCATTTAAGGGGATTAAGATTTTCGGT
>NW_026598882.1:0-22691 GCF_029784155.1 Uranotaenia lowii
AAACTTAATCTTTTACTGGTATTGCTTAATATTTGATAATTTTTTTTATCTAATATTAAAGTTTTTTCAAATGAAGCCTTCAAGATCCCTCATTTATTTTTTACAACTCATAAGAAACTGGAAACTTTTGGGATTTATTTTCGAAAGTATTGAATGAATTGAAATAAATGATTTCAAATGAATAAAGTTGATTAGGAAAGGACTTAACCCGAATAATAAGATAGTTAGTATCACATGTATGCATTTTTCAAGCAAAAATGTTATATGTTGTCAAATCAAGAAAAGACTGGTCAACCACTCGATCATGTCTGTCCATTTGGACGGATTAAGCGATGTTGCTAGGGAATATTACGTTTTGGAACAGCAAGAGAGAAGCGTTTTGAAATTGATGTTCAAAAGAAATTCCCGACGAAAAAGGAGAAGAAGAACTAACTCTTGATGAGCTCGGTTTCTTATAATACGAAATATCCAATATCCATTTTAGTGTGTAACTTAACTTTAACAAATTCATTTAAAATAAAATTCTTATATTAAGCTTTACAAGGATTTTCTCTTATCAACGAAAATAGGGAACTAAATGCTACATAATTCATTATTGATCCTCTCCTTTCTTATTCCATAAATGCTCAATCAAATCATATTGAAGCTGATAATGCGTGATGGAGTTATTCGTAACGTATTCATAGCGTGACAAAAATAAAGCAAAATTTACTTCGGATGTATCATCTCTAAAACATTTTTACTGTCGATCAATTTCTGATCTCCTGCATCTTCAATAATCATGTAACATAGTATTAAGTATGTCCGCATTATTGCGGCTAGATCGTCCTTTTTACAAAGCCTCAGGAATTTTTATAATAGCGAACCTTGCCATCAAGACTCCAAAAGTGCGCTCTACATATTTCCGGTAGGATTGCCTTGCCTTGCATTGCCGCAAAGTGCTGGAAAACAAGAGATGAAATAAATAAATACATCCAATATTTTAATATGAGAGATCTGTACCTTCTTCTTCTGATCAGCCGATGATGGAATAGTTTGCACAAGAGTGGCTAAAGGAGGGTAAATGCGATCTGCCAGATAATACCCTGTATGATAGGAACGGTTGTTGATTGTAAATCCCACTGCAGGCATTTGATCATTGTAAATGTTAGAGAAAATCGGAGATCTATCCATAACATTGATATCATTATTCAAACCGGGCATATCGAAAAAGGCATGCCATACCCATAGATTATAAGTTGCGACAATTTCCAGAATGATCGTCGGCTTTTTTCTCTTTTCCTTTGAACTGCCCTGCCCAAGCGGTGGGACAGTTCTTCCACTGCCAGTGAGAGCAATCTAGCAACCCCAACATACCAGGAAAACCTCGCCCTTGTCCTTTGTGCAACAGTCGATCAATATTCGATCTCGTTGAGGACCGCCAATACTTTTCCCCAAAAACTTGGATCACAGCTCGGCAAATTGCATCAGACATTTCCGAGCAATTGATTCTGCCAGTCTTCCGTATTCGTCAATGGCATCCGAGGGGTACCATAGGCCAATTGACGATGAGCTGTTTCTGAGCAAAATAGTCCTTTTTTGTTGGCTTTGTTGGCTACCTTCAAAAATAATTTTCTGTCCATTCAGAGTCGTCGCCGAAATTGCTCATCCGTGTACACGTATGATTCCGAAAAATAATCTGCCATCAATCTCTTGGCTCCATCTTGTGCTTGCCTGAAGTGATAAAATTTCAAATCTCTAGAATAAAATTGATCGATGAATAAATTGGGCTTGCCTGTTTATATTGGGGCGTTTTCCTGGTTGCGATCCACCACGACTTCGGGATTGCTTCCTAATAGTTGCTTGGGCATTAACCAACCACTGCTCTCAAAGTCCATTTCCTCATCACTTGAGTTTAACAGAGATTCTGGCGCAAAATGTTGTTCCATGTTCACCAAGTTTTTATGAAAACCCGAATCAATTTAGCGACTGCCGGTACGTATTTCAGGCTGAAATTTTCAGCCACCTTAGATTGCAACAATGGGTGCGAAAATCAGTAATTAGAGCGTCTGTATTCGTGGTCCATTCTTGGGTCTAATTTATACAAGAATTGGATCAACGAAAATAAGATCCAATCCAGTGAAAAAACAGACAACCCTACTCGTGTTCCAATAACTGTCAAACGGTTTAGAACTACTTAAAATTGGATCCAATTTTCGTCAATTTTGGAGCAATCCTTATACTAGTTCTAAAAAATGTGAAAAGAATCTGGTATAATGGAACACGGATGCGGTTGCTCGGGTCGGAATTTGGGTCTAAACCGGCTGTTTGGACCAAGGATACAGGAGCCCTTAGATAAAAACGCAACCAATCAAAACATCAAAAATACCGACCGAAATAGCAACGCCCGGTGGGTTTGGTCTGAGACAGTTCTTCCTACGGCCCTGTCTCGTAACCCCCATCTGCAGGTTTTTCATCTTATTTTGATGCATAATCACGACAATATCGCGAAAACAGTAAACAACGAATATGGACGACCCCTTTTTTGAACTAAGTTCCAAAACTTGACACCTGAAATCAATAACCTGTGCTGAAAAACTCCCATTTGCGAATTCCCATTACAATCCTTTGCATAATCAAGACAATACCGCAAAAAGATTAACCCCAAACCCCCTCCCTTTCCTACGGCCATTAATGGAAGTATGACATTTTGAGCTGAAAGTAGGACGGTAGGGGAAGTGTTGAAGAAGTAGAACATGTCCTACTAAAGTAGGACGTCTCGTAAGCCTACTTCAATTATGTTCGGGATTCTATCTTTTTAGTTTTTTTTCCATTTTTCTCACTTGTGATACTTTTCCGTTTGTCATTTCTGTAATTTTGTTTTATTGTTTTTGTGAATTTTATCATATCATTTTTGCCTTTTTTAAATATTTACGTCGTTTAAGACATTGAAAATATGTATAGATTCCAAGCTTTTAAATCTCGAACGGAAATTTTAAAAGCATTGAATATCCCAACGGATGTGAATCATTGCCGTTTGCATTGATTCAACCATCATCGTTTTCCGATAGATCGAGCATGAGCAAACAATCGAAAAAAGAGTCCAAACAACAACGAACGGCCGAAATTCGATTCTATGATGATTTTGGCTTGACTTTCCATTCTTTCTGATCGGCCAATTTGCATCACTCATCCATCCAAAAAAACGTGCGGCATCGGGCTGGAAAAAAACCTCACCAAAAGAAACAAATGTTACCATATTGAGCGGATCAATCTGTTTTCCTCAACATTCCCTCACCAAAAGATGAAGGGAAACGAGTTGGATCAAATGTTACACTTTTATTGGCGCTCTCGCAAATCATTTTTTGTGGAACAATCCCCACAATTCGGTGAAAGAATAGCAAACCTCAACCAAATCAACAAAACTCGACGATCAAATGTCTGATGGTTTTTTCCTTCTTCTTTCTAATGGGCTGCTAATGATATTGCTCAAAGTAATCAAACTGAACGGGGAATCAAACATTTACAAGCTAAAGAAAGGGGGATCGAAAATTTAAAAACAACGATTTGGAATTTGATCATTTCTGACAAAGATTAAAAAATCAATTTTTAATTTCGAGATCATATGGTGAATTTTAAAATTTTTTATGTTCACCAAATTTCGAGTAAATTCTCCGATTAGTCTCGAATGAGTTGCCCTCAAATGAAGCCGCATGATGCCGCCATTCAGTCTGGCATTCCTTGGATCGTGAAGCCTCCTCAAAGTCGTCGTGACACGGAAATCTGTCGGGTGTCTCACAAGGACCCTGCCTGTAACGGGACACCGAAACTGACGACCGGAAAACGAACATTTTCAAGTGGGATCAAATTTCGCCCAGCTACTTTCCTTCGTCTAAATTCGAGGTCCTAGCCGAGTGATGTTTATAGGATGTGTAAATCCTGTGGAAACATAAAAATAAATCCATAAGTCAGAAGCCAAAGGTCAAAAAATAATTAGTGCTACACTCTCTACACGGTTTCGCGCTTGGATGATGAAGCTGCAAGCAAGTTGCTTTTGAAATGTGACCCCTTCCAGATGCACCGAGAGAAACACAACGATCATATTTAGCCACACAAGGATAACTAACTACTGCATGAATCTGAGAAGATCCGCTTCTGAATGAAATTCGGGCAAGTTGAGCCGTAAAAGGATAACGAAAACTAGAATTTACGGAGCCAAGCTGTCTGCCGTCTATAGTTCCAGATGTCGTTTCGAGAGGCTTTCACTTTTATGAAGTCAGGATTTGTTATTTTTGTAATTTAAGATACATACATATCTGGACTTGAAAAATGTTTTCAAACTGGATGAAAGAAAAATTTACTTTTTTGAATTTATTCTTTCCGATATATGATCTTGAATCATCTTAGAAAATACTCAAATAAAGTAGAATGATCAATTGGCACATTGAGGATCACCTTCACTTCCTAAGAATCCGGAAATATGATATGCAAATCAGTATTTTAAAATAGATTACTGAACCTGTTCCATCGGCTGTACTCTATATATTCCCAGAAAATCGTGCGGCGATAGGGAGCAAAACTAGAACACCAAACCTCCAGACAAAGAAAATATATATCCCAAATTAATATGTTCAGATGTAAGAACATTGTGTCTAGAGAGGCCTGTGATTGACGGACGTCCATGGAAGGACAAACAAATTTGTAGACATTTTTGTATTTTTGGGAATATTTTTCCAACGATATGTTTTATCTACACACAACGAAAACCAGAAACCTCGACGCCCCGACGAATGTTGGGGGGAAAAAGTGGAAATAAAATAATACTCTTAGCACCTCTCAGCATCGCCGAAGTGTAAATAGTAGATACCCCAGCTAAGTATAAGTTGGCAACTTCTTGACGAAGGACATCTGTTGAAGCCGGTGTCGTTTTGGGGGGAACAGAGAGTTTGTTTGTTAGGCGCAATGCTTCGATTTTTTTCCTTCTTCGTTCTGTCACTCAGTGGGAAAAATCGGATCCGATTAATGGTGTAGCAGTGAGAAGTAATTATCCAATTATTACCCATAGACATATAGGCTTTATTGTGGACTGCTTCGGAAGACTGTCACAATTTAAAAACATAGGGTGATTTGCCAATCGTTGCCCCCTTACCCATTGTAGCACGGAATGACTTAAATTGTCAATATTTCAGCTGTTTTCAACTTTTTCCCAGAAATAATACTGAATCATGTTTATTGGAATGTTTACTGTTGAAATGAGCCGTTTTACGATATTTTGTGCTGTAAAATATGCATTTTACGTCAGTTTTAATTTTTCTTGTTTTTTTTTCGCGCGATTTTTGTGCTAATGGTTAAACAAAAGCTTAAGATTCCTTCTACGACAGATAAGGTTTTGCGTCGGAACAAAACATTTTTCGTATCGTTTTTCTTTACGTTTGTTGGATAATTTTAACACAATGATTTTGAAAAAAAAAATTACATTCCATACATAATCAGAGAAAATGTCAAATCGTGCAACAATTGGTTCATTCAATCTCCTTCTGCCCCATTGTTGTACATAAGTCCACTGCAAGATTTGTATGGAAATTTTAAATTTATAAATTTTTATGCCTCCAATAAATCTGTTTGGTTGTTTTTACTGCCAAAAATAGCAATACAAATTTTGGAAACGATTCATTAGGTCTTAAATTGGAGCAACGTGTTTTGATTTAGTAAGGAAGTTTGTTTGGAAAAGTCCAAATTTTCATTCAAAAATAACCGGAGATGTTAATGAATGTTAAAAAAAAAATTAAAATATTTCTTGGTTCTTGCTATACATTTCATGTGAACCAAGACTTAACCTAACTTTTACCCCAGAAACAATACCCCAGAAAAAAAAATCAAAATAAATATTTTTTAAATTTCAGTATTTTGACTGCAAATTTTAAGGCTGATTAACTGTTGATTTATATAACTTTCGCAAAATAGCGAATTGTATTTGGATTGTATTTGAACTAGAAGTTCTCATAAAAAGCTTCCGTAACAAATATATAAGCTCTTTGACCACATGGTGGCTGAGCCTTAAGAAGGTTTTTAAAATGTGCAACCATTCGAAAAAATCGGACAACATTAGGCACGGCATATAATGGATGACAGCATGTGGATCGACGAGGAATTGAACGAAAAACTCTCAATATTCACCATCACTTACTATATTAAAATCTACGTCTACGTTTTAACTAGAATCGACAATAAGTTTCGAAAAAAAAAATCGTTGTGAATAGGAGGTACGTATTTCATCAAAAATTTAAGATATTCGTATTGGCTTGGGAAATAAAAAAAAAACTTCGAGATGTTTTTCGGGTACCAAAAGTCCTTGTGTATTTAAATACGACTTTCCGGTGGCTCGTTTTCAATTCACGGACATATTTTTTCCATGTTTCGGGTTCAGTGAGCTTTCTTTATTTTTTTGCGTCCAGCCAGGGAATCTTAAACAGCATTTGAACAAAAATTGAGCTACATAAGAACAGCATAGAATAATCAAGACATTTCAAGAAATTTCATAATACCTCGAGTGTCTACATTTTCCTCCTTTAAGTCAACATCTGCATTTCAATGAAATGTCTCCAGCTTTGATTCTAACTCTTAATTATTCGGTTCTGAGCCTTAGAAAAGTGTTATAGAATATTTTAACAAAAAAAACAATTAAGGAGTAATGAAAAGTTACCAGAAATACTGTTGTCCACTTCTGAAGCATCATTCGTTACCACCATAGTTTCTTCTTTCTCGTTTTTTGATACCTAACGGTTTTTCGATGTCATCAGATTCAGAATCTTAAAAAAAGCTGAAATTGAAATCATGTTGCATGCTAACTGATCAAAAGAAAATTTTCGTTCAGCCAGAGTGAATCATATTTATTGATTTTTAAAATTTCCACAAGTCTTAAATACCACATTTTACGTTTACCTGTAGTGTATGTATTTACAAACTTATTGCATGAAAACTGAACTTTTTGCTTCATTATTTCCAGAGATTCATTGCGTTCGACTTTAAAAAAAAAATACGAACTTAAACCACAGACTATAAGTCTTGCTTATGCTTATGCTTATGCTTATGAAACATACACAGCCAGATCTTGTCAGCATCCCGGTGAGTAGTAAAAGTACATTTACTACTAATCTTTACTCGGCCGGGCCCACTGTGCAGTATTGGACGTGGAGACAACTGGAACACAAGGAGGAAAAAACGTGGACGACAGTACCATACGTTTCCATATTTATGTTGTCCTTAAGAATTTCGTCCTTCTGGGGATGAAAATGAGGTTTTTTTAGGCACAGAAATCCAAAACTTTATGGTCTTAGTGATTGACTTAAAAATTAGAAAATTGTTTTATTGCGTCAAGTTACATTTCTGAACTCTGTTAGTCATTTATGAAAAAATAGTAATTTTGGATTCCTGTGCACCATCATCTCTGGTCTTTGACCTTGGATATAGCGCCTTTGCTCGCTCTTGAAAAGAAACATAAAAAAAAACAGAAAAACTAGTGCCTTCACGAAAGCTTTTGAAAATTTCTCTTTCAAAAAATTTCGTGGTATAACCGTCTAAGTTTTAGCTCCAATATAAGTAACAAAAATGTATTGATCATAGTAGCCAAAAATTCCATAATGCTGTCTTAGCAACAATCAATCAAAAGAAGGAAAGCGAAAAACTGGAAATTCCTCACTTAGTTCTTTTTCAGCTCTTGAATTAACGTTCGGACATGTCTCGAAGAGCAACTTCGTCAATCGTGTAGTTTCACCAGCACCGACCACGAAAAGTAAACAGCCGAGCATTGGTTCGAAATTCTTCATTCACAGCATTATTTTCATATGAAAACTTAATGTGTTCACTGATAGCACACTGTATGTAGCTAGTAAGCGACGACATATAATTTTCAAAAGAATTTCGATGTTTTTCACCATATTGATGTTACCTCACTTTTTCAATATGCCTCATTTGGTGCTGTTTCCTGAGACACCATTATTCCACCTTTCACTGTTCCTTCAAAATCGCAGCAATCAAAAACAGAAACCGTGTCTCATACCAACATCAATTCTTTTTCTATCATAACAAACACCTAATAAACTCTAGGCTTTATATGATGATTTTCCTTTTAAACTTTTAAACTACTTTTTAAAAGCATTGCACAGCTGGCAATGGGTTCCAAATGCCCTTCAATCACCATGTACTTCACAAGGAATTTACAATGACCCGCGATCCTCAAGTGCTACTCCTTAGACACATCCTGGCAATGTTATACAAACCGTATGGAGCACATCTCTCAGATATCCCCTCAGATTTCCCCTTTTTTGACAGATTTAAGCTTTTTGAAAGCTTTTTGAAAATTTTCCACGAACGCGACGGGAAAAAACGCGTGTGCTCCGAACCAGTCAAAGCCTACCACTTAAACCACAGACTATTAGTCTGTGCTTAAACTTTTATCACCTTTTATGTACTCGGTTCAGTGTTCATTTTACAAATTTACCTGATTTCTGTTCAGATAGAATTCAGGAACTGTCCAAGAGAGAAAAGTCCCAAGCTGATTCGAATAGATCGGAAGAATCCGGTTTTAAACCCAAAAACACTTTTTGTTTTGATTCCATCTATAGTAAGCTTGCCAGGTTTTATCCGGGTTTGCCCGGATATTTGATGCAAAATTTAGAGAAAGTCCGGTCCGGCCCTATTACCCGGATATCATGAAAAAAGTCCGGATATTGCCCGGATTTTTTTCACCATTTTCACAAAGAAACCAAAAAAAAATCAAAGTTTTTTAGTAAGTTTCAGCAAAATCGATTATCGGTATGGAAATTTTCAACGGTTGTTTCAAATAATTTCGCTGATTTTCTTTTATAAACCTTTAAATATTTAAGTGTTCCAAAAAGTTTTTGGAAGTCTGCAAATACATTGATAAAATATTAATTTCGATTTTTTTTGCATTTTTTCTTTGCTTTTATATATAATAACACCTAAATTTTGCCCGGTTTTTGGATTTGAAAAATTGAAATCCATGCCCGGATTTTGCCAGGTTTTTTTGAAAAAATGCCCGGAATTGCTAGGCCCGGATGGTAGTGAAAAAAATTCTGGCAACCTTAATCTATAGGCTTTCAGTTCACTTTGACACAGCGAAATTTTGATTTTTCCCATGCCTGCTACAATGATTTCTGAGAATAAACCGGTTCGGAATTGAAAAAAATCCTTGATATTTCTAGGCTAGATGAAACAATATGTTTCAAGTTTCTTCCACTATATAACTAAGATTTTTTAATTTTGGTGTTCAGTTCAATCTGGTGGAATCGCGATCAAGTATTTATAACACAAAGTTACAAATGACAAAAATAAAAATATGGACAAGAGTAAAACAAATGAAAATAATTTACAAAAGTGAAAAAGATGACAAAAATGAAAAAAAAATTACAAAAATGCCAAAAATAAAAAAAAATACAAAAATGAAAAAATACCAAAGATGACAAAAATAACAAAAATGGCAAAATTACCAAGAAATGACAAAATAGAGACTAAAGACTAAAATTTACTTTTCATGCCTTTTGAAATATATGGTGAAACGGATAGTTCACACATAATCATTTCACATAACAAACGACCCAAGCATTAGGGAAAAACAATCTGCCTTCCCACAGCATCAAATGAATCAGGATGTATGTATGCTCATAACTCTCCCGTACCAACTTCCACCGGTTACTTATCCAAACATTTATCACTGATTCGTTCTAAAGTTTCTACTTTAATTTGATTTAATTAGAATTTATGCGGAACAAAACAAAAACGCGTGCGATGTCCAAAAGTCATGGCTTACTCCCCGGAAAAAAATTACAAAACTGACAAATATTTAAAACTAGTGGGGATTTCTTATGACAAAAAAAAACAAAATTATCAAACTTGTGCGTTAAATCGAAACATGCTTATTGATAGTGACAAATGGGGATTTTTTTTTATTATCTGACAATTTGCGCCGGGGGTCTTCAGATATTCCCCAAAATTGAAAATTTGGTTCATTTTTGCGACTTAAAAACTCATGTATTTTTTCAGATTTCTAACATTTTTATTTTTTGAGTTAGCTTCGGTTAGATTTTTTTGTAAATAAAAAATAATCATTTTTCAAAGCTACATTACTCTGTTATTTCTCAACGGAAATTATAAAATAGCACATCAAAATACATTGAAATTTTATCAGCTTTCCAAATAGAATAGTTGAAAAAAATAAAATAATGGCCTTCAACATGAAAAGTTGTAAATAAACTTTAAATGGCGTCTAAAAGTACCGTCTGCACCACCGAATATTTTGCAAAAAATACCATTGTATAGCTCGATTCATGATGCAACTTTCATCTGAAGACACCAAAGTGGGCCATTAACACCTTGAAGAGTTATGAAAGAAATAATGACAATAAATCTCTTTTTTTGCATCGAAAACAAACAATGGTGGAACAACTGCACTCACATATGGAGATAGCGCGCACTTCTAACAACATGGAAACAAAAGAACTTACCAAAGCAGGTAAAAAACACTACTTTTTCGTGCTTTGTAGAGTGTTTGCAGCAAAACTGACTTTAAATTTTAACCAAAATTCTGAGTATCGTATTGTTTATGTGATTTAACTAATAATGGGAATGTTGCTTTTACAACCTGGTCATATACTATAAATATAACTTATTAATTTTTCGATCAAAGATCATTGTGAAGCATAATCAATGCCAATAGTAGAAGGTTCAGTCCCTGTTTTTGGGATCACAATAATGTGATAAAAAATGAAATATAGACGTGCTATACATAGTTTTTATATCGGGAGCTAAGCACTGGACACCACAATTCTTTCCCATTGATCAAAAAAGTATGAGAAAGTGGCACAAATGTTGTAGAAATAATCAAAGAGCTCAGTATGGCCAGCCCAGGCTGTAAAATGATGAAAATATGATACTTTTACCGTATTCGTTTTCTACATTCGCCCAGTTTTGAGGTTTACCATACTAGAACGAACATAATTCGTCGTCAGTGTTTTGCTACCTCGATCGCTCACACACGAATCTTCAGTGTTCCACCGTCCATTTTAGATCAAATCTGGGGAATTACGGATGCAAAACTTAGCGCATAAACTTCTAAAAATTACAGTAAAATGTGCATAACTTGTTGTGACCTGGTGCAAAACTGGGTATAAACGAATACGTTATTAGATTTTTGGATATAACATGAAGTCAGTTAAGCTGCAACAATCTACCGCCCCTTCTTTCATAACAGTCCCATATAGAAAAATAAGCAAGCGAGACAATCAGCTTTTTCTGTTTTGGAATATATTTTCAAATCGTGACCACCACTTTCAGCATAAACGAAAATCGTTTCTAGGTTGTTATAATAAATCGTTTGACCTGAAATTTTCGAAATTGGGTTATTGGTAAGGTCGAGAGCACCATTTTTATTCACTGTTAATCGACCATATTTGAAACTTTTTTCGAATCTACTAGCATAACAGTCCCATACAAAATATATTTTTCTCACCAAGCTACTTTCTAAGACTTAAATTTGATCATTTTTGAACTTCTAAATGCAATTGTCAGAAAAAGAAACATACTTTTGCAAAAAAATATCATGAATTCCACATTGTAAGTTGAATCTTTTTACGATTTTTGATTGCATGCGATAGTTTTTCGCTCAGGAAGTCATTCCTAAGAAAGTCAGACCTGCCTTCGAAAACTAGTGTGCATTATTCGACATCAAGTGAGTTAAAAAATGTTTAAATGATTTAAAGCAATAAACCAAAGACTATTTCGCCGAAAGAAACATTGAAAAGTAACCAAATCCGTGGTATTTCACATATGGGACTGTTATTCAGGTATAATTTATTTAGGACAGCTACGAATTGATATTTTTTTTCGAAATTTCTAGAACAAAACCTCTTTTTTTAGTCTTTTATGTAGAAGCCTTATGTTGACCTTAAATGACGAAAATTCATATGGGACTAGTAGGGGCAGTCTGAAAAGGACGGAAAAATAGTGTTTTTACCAGCTTTGATAAGTTCTTTTGTTTCCATATTGTTAGAAGTGCGCGCTATCTCCATATGTGAGTGCCGGTGTTCGACCATTGTTTGTTTTCGATGCAAAAAAAGAGATTTATTGTCATTATTTCTTTCATAACTCTTCAAGGTGTTAATGGCCCACTTTGGTGCCTTCAGATGAAAGTTGCATCATGAATCGAGCTATACAATGGTATTTTTTGCAAAATATTCGGTGGTGCAGACGGTACTTTTAGACGCCATTTAAAGTTTATTTACAACTTTTCATGTTGAAGGCCATTATTTAATTTTTTTCAACTATTCTATTTGGAAAGCTGATAAAATTTCAATGTATTTTGATGTGCTATTTTATAATTTCCGTTGAGAAACAACAGAGTTATGTAGCTTTGAAAAATGATTATTTTTTATTTACAAAAAAATCTAACCGAAGCTAACTCAAGAAATAAAAATGTTAGAAATCTGAAAAAATACATGTGTTTTTAAGTCGCAAAAATGAACCAAATTTTCAATTTTGGGGAAAATCTGAAGACCCCCGGCGCAAACCCGTCAGATAATAAAAAAAAATCCCCAAATGGCAAATATGATTTTAATAATCCAGAATAACATGCTTAAGTGCTTGAAAACCAGGGCTGGAAAACAGAAATTTTGTTACATTAGAATGATCATTCTTAAAATTTTTTTTTAAGTCTTTGAAAGAGTATTGCATTGGATAAGTTTAAAAGTTTCACCAAACTGAGCATGTCTCATCTATAAAATAATTGGTTTGGTTGTAAATTTTGTTTGGTTCCGGCACGATTTTTTTTATCGTAAACGATTAAAAATCTTTTCAAAAAGTGCTCATTTTTCTGTCGAAAAGTTAAAAAATGCTGCAGCGAATTTCTATTTGCCTGACCAAGCTTGAAAATATTCGAATGTCGAAAAGGTGATGGTAAATCGGTAAAATATCATAGATGACAGACAAATCAAACAAAACTACAAAAACTAAAAAAGTTCAAAACTGACACAAACACATAAAAATGAATAGACAACATTGACATACTTTGACAATTGAATTGAAACAGACTTGTTGAGAGTAAAGATTACAAAATAGATTAAAAAGATCCCAAAATAAGATAAGGGCTTGAGAATAATCGAAATGACAAAAATAGAAGATACGTGAAAAAAACGAAATTACGAAATATGTATAGGTAACAGAAGTATGGAAAACAAAATTTAAACAGTACATTTCCAAATAGAAAATCGAAAATCGAACTGAAAAGTAAAAAACAAAACCAAAAAGACAAAAAAAATTTAAATAAGACAAATGAATAAAATGGAAAACTTATCTTCATTTCTAAATTTTTCTCATCTTCACTTCAATAGTTTTGTGTGTGCCGTTCTGCATTTGTGTGATGATTTTTTTTATGGTTGTCTTTATTGTTTTTGTTTATCTATTTTATTTTTGCAGTTAATTTCCATTTAAATCGTTTTGCTTCTTATTTAAAATGACTAACATTTAGAAAAAAAAATCGAAAAAATATGAAAAAAAGCAGTAAAGTATAAAAAAATTAAAAAATGTTGAAAATTACTTGAAAAATACACAACATTGAAAAAGATTGGACAAACTGCATGAAAGACATCATGCAATTTTTCAAAATAATAGAAAAAATAATGCTAAATGACAGAAATAACCAAATTTTTAAAGATTGTAGAATTTTTTTTTTGCATTTTCAATATTTTTATTATTATTTATGGTTTTTTTTCGTTTCTATCATTCTATTAGTTTCTGTCATTCATGTAATTTTTGTCGTTTTTATCCTTGGTGTCAATTTGTCTTTTTTTGTAATTTAAGAAGTGCTTTATTATTTTTGTATTTGCTCATTTTTTTTTAAATTTGAATAATTACTTCTGTCATTCATGCCATGTTTGTAATTTTTTATTTTTTATCATTTTTGAAATTTTTGTTATTTGTCTCACTTGTTTTATTTGTGCCATTTCGGTAAATTTTGTAGACCTAAAAGCAAGCTCACTCGTGTTGGGAAAAAGTGATAGAAATTTTGACACTTGTAGCACATTTTGAAAATTTGACCTTGCAAAAATGTATTCAAGATCTTTGGATGTTGTATTTTTTTTCTTAGCACTCTTTCTTTTTCAGCCGTAAGTGATAGAAATCGAGCTATTTTGCATCACCTCATGCGCAAGGAATATTTAAATATTCCTTGCCTCATGCGAAAATAAAACACGTGTCGTAAAAAACTTGAAGGCCGTAGATCTTGAAAATGTTTTTGCAAGGTAGAGTTTTCAAAGTGTGCTACTACTGCCGTTCTACGCAAGAATGTCCCATGTGACTTTTGGGTCATTTTCACTTTTTTGCTGGAAACTGCTTATTATGGTGTTATCTTTCGAATACAATCACAAAAAAGTATACTTTGTTCTGAACATCAACGAAATTTTCATCTAGGTGGTTGTCTCTATGTTGATGTTTCTACGCAAGAATGTTCCACTGAGAAAAACTCTTCAAAAACCACTCGACTGTAACAGAATTCCTCAAAAATCGCTTTAGTGATACATTGTTCTGTAATGTTGAACGTTAAATGTATTTTTTTATGAATGAAGGTCACAGGGATGGACAAGGGAGAGGGGGTCATTTCAGTGAAAGCTTTTTCTCCACTTCCGGTTCAGATCCATCATTTTGTCTTATTTTTGGTTCCTCATAATAAGCATATTTTCGGATACTTAAAGTATTTTTTAGGCCTACGTTATCGAAGCTCCAGAATGTGTTATTCAAATGAGCTCGATCATCCCGGCTAATATAGTTATGGCAATGCTTAATGCATCCATAGGAAAACAATCAATCGATGCGCAATATTGCGCTTCCGCGTAGAATCTTCCTTGATTATTTCTTTCGTGGTTCTAAAAAAAGTTAAAAAAAAATTTGAATCGGATTCATTCGGATCATCCTTAAACTTAGAAAAAAACATTTTAAGAACCGTTCTGATCCAATTCTGATTTCGGTGTCATTGAATCCGAGGAAATCGTCATTACTGTCTGTCACTGTTCTCTAAACTTGACTCCAAACCGTATAAACCTTCAGCATCAATAATGAACTCATCTTATCTATTGTTTTGAACGCTCAGTTATAATTTTTTTCCGGAAAACTTTAAAATCTTTCCCGTTCCCTCACAATTACAAAGAAGAAAAAAGAGCTCGTGTGACAGTTTTTCCATAGAAACAAAAAAAACACACGCTCATATTCTACGCAGAAGTGTCACACGAAGCGTTTTTGACGATTATCTTCTTCTTTGAAGAAAATATCAAAAAGTAAGTATAGATTCCAATGTGAATTGACCAACTACAAAAACAATATGCATGAAAGGTGCGGAAGAGCCATAAATTTAACGAAAATCCGGAAAACAGATCAAAATTTCAATCGCGTTTTTCTCGCTTGCTCGTTTTTCCACATGGGACAATCTTGCGTAGAAGGGCAGTACAGGTGTCAAGATTTCTACCACTTTTTTCAAACACTAGTGAACTTGCTCTAAGCAAACAATTGTAAACATACAAAACGAGTTTGGCTCCTTAAAGCCTCAAGGTATGAGCCGTTTCAAATAAAGAAATTACAAAAAATTTCTGTAATTCACTTTTGTAATTATTGACATTTTGATAATTTTTGTCATTAGTATAATTTTTGTCATCTTTGACTTTGTTTACAGTTTTCTAAATTTTATCATTTTTGTCATTTTGTTATTTTTTTAATTTTCGTCATTTTTGTATTTAAAAAAAAAACATTTTTGTAAATAACTTGTAAATTTTATCAGTCTAGTCGTTTCTAAATATTGGATCAAACTATAGAACGAAAAAAAAGATTATGATAAAAAAAAACTGTGAAAGATGACCCAATGCAAAGCAGTAGCTTCTCGAAATAATGATCAGTAGAATATTTCTCTTTTTCATCCTGCGAGACAGCTTGTCTGTCATATTCAAAACATTCTTGAAGTTTCACACTTGTTCTGCCGGTCCCTATTCCATGAAACCCGGCCCATATGTCTAATTGATCGTATTAATTATCACTCAACACACAATCGTCTAAAATCGTCATTTTGTTCTCCTTTTTTCCCCATCAGATGCCCATCGAACGAGTGGCAGTGGTTCCTATTTCTGCGCTTCCCCCCTGACGGAACGGATCCGCAAGCGACGGGCCTTCGCCGACAGTCGACTGATGAGTGCCCCGGTGATGTTCCAGCTTTCCGGTGCAGGTCCCGTTCCGCCGGTGAAGCCACTGGTTCTATCACCGTTGGAATTTGTCCACCAAAGTTTGCTCCGGATGGCTGCCACCGGAGGTGGCACTTCGATGGAAACATTTTCAATCCCGATGTCATCAACCACGACGGAACAATCCGACGGAACGAGTTCGAAAATTCAAGACAGTAGTGTGGACAAAAGTAAACCAAAGCTATCGTTTTCGATCGAATCGATCATTGGAGTTCGGTGAAAGGCAACGGATTTCTTTCTTGGTTAAAAAAAAGTATATAAAGATTTTGTCTGTTAAAACACCTTAAAAGATGTCTAGTGTGTCTGTATTTTTACTGTAATCCTGTTATTTTTTTTTGCACTACCTAGTCTGTAATATATTATGATACTAATAAAGTACTAATAGAGATTAAGAATACCGAGCTCGTCGAGATAAGACGTTTTTTTTTTTGTCTATTTCATAATGTACATATGTAACTTTGTTCATATACTTTGTTGGTTCTTTCCCGTTTTTTTTACTTCATTCTTTCTTTCTTTTAGTTTTGTCCTACATCGGTTCAATAAGTTAAAATAAACTTTCGCAAACTAAACTGTGTATAATTGTGTTAAAATATAATAGTAACGGAATAAAAAATATATATTAAGAGATTGCTCTAGTAGAGAAGAATGTGTTTGTCTATTTTGCTGCTAGTTCGCTAGCTGTCTTTTAAATTTGCTTGAGTGTATGTAAACATTTGGAGATGTATCTGGAAATGAGTCCTCTGTGAAAAACCTCTAAACTAGAGAAAAAAAACAACGAAGCTACGCTCAAAGGAACGGTTAAAAACCTCTATGTTTATCTGTGATATCTCTATGCCAAAATTGTGTACAAACGTGTACTCCTTAGTCCAAATATGTGTTGTTGTTTTATTTTTTTTTGCAAATTTGTAATAAGCGTACTGATGAAAATCCAGACTGTTAATCATAAAATTCACTCTTCTTCCTACATACCAACAGTTCTCCATGGATCAAATTTAAATTTTTTATCCTCTTTTTTTTACGGTTTTACGGATGGTTGGATGCTGTTTGTTCCATAATTGACCATCTCCGAATGCCAATTTTTTAACCATGGAGTATACGCTGTTTTGGGCATTAGCATAGATCTGTGGGTATATACTAGAGCAGCCCAAATTGGTAATTTTCTGTCATTTTTGTAATTTTTTGCCATTTTATCATTCTTTGCCTTATTCCTCATTTAAATAATTGGCAAAACTTGTAGGGTCTGATACAAGTTCACTGCAAAATTTAAACTAGATCGAACTAGGAAAAGGGGTCACGTAAGGAGCTTGAAATATATCCTTCGAATGCCTTTTTGCCTTCTTCAGAGCGTCCAAATCACTAACGGGTGGAACGACCAAGAAATGTATAAGGTTGCAGAAGTGTCTACACGTCTTCGGGCCGGGCAAATCCGAGCTATTTTATCCTAAAACCTGGCAATATCGGGGTATTTGATTTCAAAATTTTCAACCCGAAATCCGGACAAATTTGATCGAATCCAGGAAAAACGCTAGAAAAATCAAGAAATGAAAAAACACATAAAAAATTTTTATTGCATGACGTTAGCAAATTTCGAATAATTTTGCTTATTCCAGAAAACCATTCTTCGTTATTTTGATAAAACTTTCATAAAATATTTGGTTTTAGAACGAAAATTTAAAAAAAAAACAAAACTCAATATGAGTCCCTTGTCTGGTTTTGCGAATAAAGGGCGAAATCAACCAAATTTTGCACACTTTCTCATTGATGTGTATTGTTTACATCAGGCATGTCAAACTCGTTTAAGTGTGCGGGCCGCATTAAAAATCTTTCATTTCATAAAATTACATTATTTCCTCTGGTAGCAAAAAAAAAATCTTTTTAATATGTTGTCGCAGGAAAGCCAGCGTACTTCTGTGTAGTAGGGAATTTTGTGATAATTTAAGACGGGGCTACGCGGGCCGCATTGACCAAGGCCTGGAACCCCCAGTTTGACATGTCGGTTCACATGCTGTAAAACTCGAAATCGTGTGTTTCGATTAAACGAAAATGGAGGTAAACCAACGCGAGTCGAGAGAACCAATTATTTCCAAACACCTGGAATTTCCTGACCTGTTACACCGACAGTTGGGAAAAATGTTGAACATTCATCATTTAACCGTCTCCAGAGTTTTGAATCGATACCAGGAGCGATTGACGTTGGACTTCCAGCAAAGAAGCTGGAAGAAAACCGGGACCGGAGAATAAAAAGACGGAGGAAACGGTGAAGCGGATGATTGAAGCAAATCCAAATATCTAAAGCCGTGATTTGGCTAAAAAGATCGGCATGTCTCAGAGCTATAGATATCCAGAGTGCAAAGAAGAGAGCTGGACAAGATACATACAAGGTACAAAACTTCCCAAACCGCGATGAGCGGCAACGATCGATGGCCAAAACTCGGACACGGAAGCTCTACGAGAAGATGCTGACAAAATATGGCTGCTGTTTGATGGACGACGAAACGTATATAAAAGCCGATTTTAAGAAAATTCTGGAGTTGAAGTTTTTCACCGGCAAGAGCAAGTGCGATGTGGACGACAAATTCAAGATGAAAAAAATGTCGAAGTTCGCCTCCAAAGATCTCCTTTGGCAGGCCATCTGCTCTTGCGGACTGAGGAGTGAGCCTTTCGTGACAAAGGCACAGTAAATGGCGAGATATACAAATATTAGTGAATTTGCTGTTCTTGCAGCAGCACAACGAAGCTCCGCTATTTTGGCCAGATTTGGCATCATGCCATTTTTCTAAAAGTTTCCTGAAGTGATATGAGGCCAATTCTGTCCATTTTGTTCCAAAGGACATGAACCCGCTAAACTGTCTGGAGCTGCACCCAGTGGAGCAGTACTGGGCAATAATGCAGTGGGAACTTCGGAAGAGCAAGAAGACAGTCAAAAACGAGAAGGACATGTTAGGAAAACGGAAAAAAAAACTGAGAAACTGGTACCGGATGACACTGTAAAGACTTTGATGGAGGGCATCAAGCTAAAATGCGTTCAATTTTACACTCAAGGCTCCATCGATTAACTTTGATTTTTGAAAAAATATATGAATAAAATTACCCTAAAAATTGGCATGACATTTTCCGTGTCGCAATAATTTAATGTTCGCCCTTTAAAGTGAATAAATCCGGGCAACCGGGCCGGGCCGGATTTTCCCAACTTTTGTGTCAGATAGCCGAGCAAGTCCGGGTAAAACCGGGCTATCTGGCAAGCTTATAATCGATTAAGGTGATGTTTCCGACGCACGCTCTTTCAAAAAAGGCTTCACGCAAGAGGAATGGAACATAAAAATTTCACACGCGCACCAAGAATATCCGATTTTGTCCCATAATCAGTTTGCAAAAAAAAGCTCAATTTGCCTTAAACGAAAAACCCAATCAATGTAAGGTGATCTAGCGTATAGCCGCAGACACCAGATACCCAGACTGACCACTGAAGGCTGATATTGGCGCTTGTTCCGCAGCGCTATCTACGGGTTATCGTGAAACTAATAGCCACATACACAAATGGAAAAATCTTACACAAACATAACATATTTTCTGTGCATATTGAAACGCCCTTGATATATCACACACACATTTGCATTGTGCTATTTGTTTTTTTTTTACATCTAGCGATGAACACGGTCGTTTTTGGTTACCTACTTTTGATGGAAAAAATAACACGATATATTTCGAAAACCACTAAAGAACCATTTTTGAATTAGAGTGCATTACCAAATGTGGTTAGAATTCAAACATGAAGCTTTAAAAAAATACATCGGCTTCAACAGAATCGTTTGCGATATTAACGAAACGTTTGAATTTCTTTCGTAATGTATGATGAGTTGGTGGTTTGGCATTAGGAAACTCACTTGAAACGATGTGTGAAGAAATTCATCACTCAATTTTGATCAATCAAAATAAATTCAATTAACACTTGCAATATTTCACGACGCTTTGTTTGATGTTTGAGCTCATCAGTAAACTTTTATGAGTTGCCACCATTTACGACTAAAGCGATGATTTTTCAACGATTTCAGTTGGATGAGTATTGATAATTGTCCGCTACACTTCCTTATTGCGTTGTGGTTGAAAAATAATCATTTTCTGAAATTTCCGATGTGGTTGAAAATCACACATTCTCAATCCACAATAAGAAATGCGGAAATAAATAGCTGCCTAACAATTGCTTCATTTGTGAAGATCACTTTCATCTGCAAGATTTCGTTAACCCCCGGAACCTCCGTCAAGGGTAAATTCAAGTATCCCGAAAAATATTGTAACGACACAGCTATAAAACAATCTAGGAATTGTTGAGGAAATGACAAATGAAATCGTAAAAACATTCCACTGATTGTATAAATGTAATAAATTAAATAAAAGTAAATGTGATATTTACAAAATTTGAAAAGCAATGTGTAGTTTACAGAAGAAACTAATGAAAAACGCAACTACGAAATATTCTATCAAGTCACCATCTACAATAATAAATCGGTGTCAGAATTTTATTCACTTTTTTCACGAATAAATCCTGAATCTTTCCTTTCGATGAAAAACTTAGTCACATTCGAGAAATGTCTGCATTTCGAAATATCGAACTAATTTTGGATATTAAACGAGCCCTTTTACCGCCCACTGGACGAGGCAGTTCTCGAAACAATATTTTGGACTCCGAGATGACGCATCTTGTAAACATTTTCTCGCAAATTTAGTAAAATTTTTAACAAAGTGCGTTTATTGAAATATGATGAATATTGACAAGCAATCTCAACCATCCGAGTCTGTTTAATGAGAATAGCTTAGCTTTTCCTGATCTGTTGTTCAGTTATTTTTTCATTATTTTTTTTTTTAGTTAAATTTCGAACCATTTTATGAATATCGCATGTGTAATTGATTTTATCATGGGTATAAAAAAACGAACGTGTATCCGTCCCATCGAAATCAAAACATTAAATGAATTCACGCACACAGACATGCGATATTTGACATTCCATTCAACGACAAGAAAATAAAAATGGCCTTCGTTTGCATCAAGATAGTAATGTTCTTTTACCATTCAAAATTAGTTTTGGGGGTGTGGAAAAGCATTGAGCTCGATATATAAGTTTAGTTACAGCGAAATTATTGCTTATTTATAAGACAGCAATTAAGGAACATTGAAATGAATATTATTCAAAATTATATTTTTTTGAAGAATGGATTAGTTTAGCAAGCTAATTACTTTCAGACTATGGTTTAAACAAAACTTTAAATCAAAGAATTTTGTTTTTAGAAGCAAAGAGAAATGGATTTAAATAGACTATTTGAAATATTCAAAATTCAGTGCATATTTGCCTTGTTTTTCAACCATTTTTTTTAATAAACTATTTCTTAGTTGACATTTATCACGCACACTTGCTCTCGTGTACGGATTAAGACAGGAAAAACAGTCTTAAAAAATGGTCGCTTTTAAGTTTAATTTTCCCCAAATCTAGAATTATGCTGAAAAGGCCATTACAGTTGTTTTTGACATTTCTCACACACACACTTGTTGGGCGTGTACCAATGAGAAAGGAAAAATAACCGGGCGACAAACACGGTCGTTTCTGAAGTTATTTTTCCAAAAATTTATAAGCAACAGCATTATATCACGAACACTTCCAGCGCCAAATAGGATTAAAGAACTTATCAATACATTCTTCACGTTTATTATTCTGTTTTTTTAATTGCCTAAAAAAGTTCTAATCAATCCAACGAGAATGTCAATAACTTATTTCACTCCTCAAAACTATCTATAGGTATAGATAAATTGGAATTCAAGTTTTTCAAGGAGTTCTATGTAGTTTTTTTTGTCGAAGTAAACAATAAATCAACCATTCGGATAAGGACGAACAATTCCGAATTATTTATAATTTACAGACATTAAAATTTTCAACAGTCACTCAGCCTGATAAATTTCGAAATCAAAACTGAATCCCAAAATTATGATACAAGAAATTAAAGTTAACAATTTAACATTGAAGACATTAAAAATTTTAAAGATATCATTTCAAATACTAATAGGTGATTCAATCAAGACAGTTTTAATTTGGCTTGTTAATTATCAAGTGTATTTTTTTTTCTTGATGAAGCACAATGGTTTCACGATGCCCCGTCATATGGCGTATGATTCTGAGCGATGCGTAGTTGTATGGGCTCAACCGCCACTGATCAGTCTGGGTATCTGGTGTCTGCGGTATAGCCTATAGCAGTAGAGGAGGTCGACAAAAAGACCGTAAAAAATCTGACGCAGCCTGTGAAAAAGAAGGCTCGAGCATTCATTCTTCCGGGGCAGAAGAGTTGAGATTTTGTTTTAAATAATGTATAGTATGTACTTCAAAAAGAAAAAAAAAACATGAATTTTTATTTTCACATACTGTAGTGTAATTT
>NW_026598883.1:0-22642 GCF_029784155.1 Uranotaenia lowii
ACGGTTTCCGATGGGCGCATTGTATATCATTGGGTTCGCGACCGTCCTCGGGAGACTGCATTATGATGCACTCAGTTCCCCCCAAATATTCGCGGTTGGTGCCGATTTGAAATTGAATGGGATGAAAAATTCCTGCAACTGCGAGACTTATTATTTCGCTGTTCTTCCCTTCGTATTATTTGCTCACGGATTTATCATCCATTCTGGGACTTCACTTCGGAGATCCGCAAGCCGGCCGCAGATAAACGCGGGAATAAATGATTCTTTCTGCGCTTGCGCGTGCTTCCTGAGGGAAAGATTTCGTGGGGCATCCACCACTTTAGTGCGGGGAAGAAAGGGTCTTCCGAAATGAGAAATTAGTTTGGTTCTTTCAGTTTTGGATCTTTGACTTGGATTCCTTTTTTTTGCAGGAAAATGATAAACGAAGGTTTTTACTTTGGACTGCTGTAAAAAGTGATGTTAGAAGTGGAGACTTTTTTTCGGGGAATGCTTTACTAGCTAAATACTTTCAATTTTTTATCACAGTGATGAAGAGTGTTGTGATTCAAAGATTTTTTATTTGTGATGATGATTTTTTTTCTTTGGTTTAAACCAATTAAGAACAAGAAACTTAACCGTATGGGAATGTTTTTTTGTCTTTGATTAAATGAAATTCAACCTTTGAACAGATCATCACTTGGAAAAAGTCCATCACAATCATTAACAGTGTGTCAATAATTTAGGATGTGTACGTCACCTCGGAAGTACCGGTGAAGACCCAGACGAATTATTATCGCAGCGGGAACGTGAATATGACCGCTGCCCAAAACATGATCGTCATCGGAGATTTTAACGCTCAGGTTGGCCACGAGGGAAAATTCAAATCGACAAGTGTAAGGTTCAGCTCGCACTCGCTGAGCAACGAAAACGGCCTTAGACTTATAGATTTTGCCGCTTCCAAACGAATGGCCTTTAGTACCATTTTTCAGCACCACCTCCCACACCAGTACACCAGGAGACCACCGTATCAAACGCAATCACAGATCGACCACGTTTTGATAGACAGTCGACAATTCTCGGACATCATCGACGTCAAAGCCTGTCGAGGCGCCAACATCGAATCAAACCATTTTCTGATGATGGTGAAGATGCACCCAAAACTCTCTGTATTTAATGACATACGAAAACGACGCCCGCCTTAGTTGAATATCGCACGACTGAAGGTCGCAGCAGACTACGCGTAATCGCTCAAAGCAGCACTGCCGGCAGAGGGCGAGCTTGACGGAGCCCCTCTCGAGGACTGTTGCTTTCAAGGCAGCCATTAATAGCGTAGCGGAGAACGTCATCGGGCATGTGAAACGAACTCGACGGAAGGACTGGTTCGACGAGGGGTGTTTTTTTTTATGAGTTGACCACCCAGGTGGTAAATCCTTTATACGGACTGCATTCCAAGGCACGGTCCCCTCAGTATGCTACTCTGGGTCTATGGGTGCAATTGGTCGACTCTAGATACTATGTACACCTACGCCATAAAGTCCACCTGAGGCCTCTGGTCATAATTCCCAACCGGACCTGCATCGAATACTGTACCCGAAATGGGCGCCCAAGTCCGCGTTTTAGCGCTCGTCGGCTTATTCCGTATAAAGTCTAAACTACAGCATATATACCCTGCCTCTAGTTACGATTCAAGACTAAGGACTTCTCCTCTGACGACTCGAGGTCCGGCCTTTAATCATAACTCGAGGCTAGCTTGGTTTCCACGACTATCGCGCGCCCCGCCTTTGTTCGAGACCACTGCAAGAGACCAATGACCTCTCCTCTAACGACTCGAGATCTTGGCTGCGGACAAAACCTCGGACAGTTGAACACTACGTGCTCAGGTGTCTCAACTTTGTCACCGCAGGTTGGGCAAAATGGAGAGGACACGTGTCCAAACCGATAGTGGTACTGCATAAAGCAATCGTGACCAGTCAAGAACTGTGTCATGCAGAAATCCACCTCTCTATGACTTCGTTCCATCCAAAATCCGACGTTAGGGATCAAGCGATGGGTTCACCAGCCACGTTTCGAGCTGTCCCACTGGTGCTTCCAGCTGGACATAGGGGCCTCTCTGGCATGTTTACGGACATCGGGCGTGAGCCTGTGCTCGTAGCGGAAGATATCTTCCTCTTGCAAGACCGAGATGGGCATGACCCCCGCCACAACATCAGCAGCTACCGAGGACACCGTTCGGTATGCGCTGATTACACTACCTGCTCAAGGCTGCCTTCCAGGCTGCCGTTCCGTACCGCGAAATGGACGAGGTCACAATCGCCAGGACCCTACTTTTGCATGCAGCGGATCGCCGAGTTGTTCGACATGGCCCGTAAGAGGGCTGCTGTCGCCATTGCCGCTCTTTTACAGGCGTAGTCGACGTGGGCCGTAAAGCTCAGCCGGTCGTCGATCATCACTCCCAGGTACTTGATCGCACGTTTGAATTCGATTGCGCACGGTCCAACTGCAATCGTCCCTGATTGTGCTGAAATCAGCTTGGTGATCAGCACCATCTCGGTCATGTGGTGAGCCAGACGCAAGCTCTTGGAGCGCATCCAACTTTCCACTTTCTCGATCGCTACTGTTGCGAGAAGCTGGACCTCTCGGTTGATGGGCCCGATGCCAGGAGCCAAGGCAATACTCATTGACAAGACCACTTCCAGCAAAACCTCTCATCCTTACGACTCGACGTCCGAACTCTCCTCTAGCGACTTTTTTTTTTATTTTTTTTTTTTCTTTATTTAGTGAACATAAACCGTATAAGTTCGAAAACTGTTGTCGGTCTCTAAGTTGTGTATTCAGTAGGAAGTGTGTGTGCAAGAGTGCTTAGGTCCTAGGTATATCTTAAAACTAAGCTTAGTGACTACTACTACTACTCATTTGAAGGATATGAGGGAAAGGATATTAAGGATAGGAAATGAGGAAATGGGAATATGGGATAGGAATAGGAGGGGAAGGGATTTCAGATAATTCCCACACCAGGTTGTGCGTAGCAAGGAAACCATTTCCTGTTTCCGAATCTCCCAAGAGTCCATATTATCGCAAGATTTACCGCGCTTGCATTCGCGTTGCTTCGGTGGATGACGAATTTCTTGGGAGGGCTAGGCGTTTTAAGTTTGCATTGGTTTTTGGCGAAGCCTAGTAACGCTCCACCCCCCGACTAGTCATACCAGCTATGTACAGTATGGTTTCATCAAGGTAGGCGGGTGCTACTAGGCTGAGTTTCATTAAAAAGATATCTTTTAAGGGTGGACTTGAAAAGCGTCAGACTTCTAATATTTTTTATGTTAGAAGGTAATGTATTAAAAAGATTTAAGCCTTTGTTCAGAAAACTATTAGAAACCATTGTTGTTCTTCTTCTATTTATGTAAAAATTCGAGTTTACATTGCCTCTAGTGTTGTATGAATGGATTTCCGAAATAAAAGTGGGGGTAAAGTTTGTTTTTATTAAGTTGTTTAAGATCCTATAGATCAATACACAATTTTCAAACTTATTCAAAGTATGTAGAGAAAGCACATTTGCAGAGTAAAGTTGATCAGTGGGAAACAAAATTGGCAGACTTTTATCAATTTTCAAAGCTCTTTTTTGTAGTGTTAAAAGAGGTTTTAGATGTACAGAAGCAGCACATCCCCATATACTGTTCATGTAAGTAAAGTGCGGGTGTATGTAAGCGTAATAAACTTTCCAAGCAATTTTTTCGGAAACAAAACGTCGTACTTTTTTCAATGCGAAAATATATGAGGTGACTTTGGAGCTTACTCGGAGTATATGTTCATTCCATCGCAAATTTTCATCAATTAGGAGTCCAAGGTATTTAACTTTAGAGAACTGCTCAATTTCTATACCGTTCACAAAAATCGGAACTTTTTCTGATTGTCTTTGCAAGTTAAAAATGATAAAATTTGTTTTTTGGAGGTTCAATGCCATATGATTTTGATTGAAAAATGTTATAAGAATATTTGTGTCATGCGTAATATGTTCTTTAAGCATGTCGAGGTTTTCCACTATGTATAATAGAGTTTCATCATCTGCAAAAAGCTGCAATTTACCTTTCAGAGAAAGAGTAATAATATCATTTATATACATGATGAACAACAAAGGCCCCAAGATGGAACCTTGAGGTATACCACATTTGATAGGTAAAGTTTGACTATCGCTGGAGTTAATTCTCACAATTTGTTGTCTGTTAGATAGATAGGAATCCATAAGCTGCCTGGCATTTTCGGAGAAACCGAAAGATTTCAATTTTTTAATTAAGATCTTTTGATAAACACAATCAAAAGCTTTGCGAATATCTATAAAAACACATGCAACAGTTTTTCTCTCATCCAAGCTTTCTGCAATTGTACTTATAAGATTAGCACAAGCACTTAGTGTGTTTGATTTGGGGACGAAACCAAATTGATTGGCATGTATTAATTCATGTTGCGTACAGTGCTGTTCTATTTGGTCAAATAACAATCTTTCAAAGGGTTTAGAGAGAGCATTCAGAACGGAAATCGGCCTATAATTAGTTTTATTTGTTTTATCGCCACTTTTAAAGACAGGAATAACTTTTGCACATTTAAGAACATCTGGAAACGAGTTCGAATTTATGCTTTCATTGACAAGATCCGTGTATTTATGAATATACTTATTTTTGTATTTTTTCAAGAACTTAGTTGATATACCATCAATTCCAGTTGCACTTTTATTATTAAGACTGTCAATTTTGTCGGACAAATAGTCTTCTGAAGCGGCAGTGAAAGAGAACTCAAAATCAGGAACATCGTAATCAGTTTCGGGCTCCAACCAATTAGTGATAATTGATGCACTTACGTTGATAAAAAAATTGTTAAAAATTTCAGCGATTGTCGTTTCGTCACTCGATATGACACCATTTATATTTAAAGCAAAAGAGGAATCATAAGATGATTGCTTGTTGAAAACAATTTCATTGATATTATTCCACAAATTCTTAGGATTATGCAAGCTGTTAGTAATCAAATTGTCGAAATACTGCTTTTTCATCAGTTTCGATTTATTTCTAATCTCATTTCTAACTTTTTTGTATTCCGAGTCATACTTAGCATCCTGTCTTGACGCGTGGTACAATTTTCTTTTTTTAGTTATAAGATTTAGAATTTCCGAGGTAATGTAAGGTTTTCTTATTTTGTGTGTTTTTCGAATTGGTAAAACTGTTGTGTTTCGCAGAACGACTTCTTTGTAGTGGGCTACAAATTGATCAAAGTTTGTAACATGATTGACACTAAGACTACTATTATGAATCTGATCATATTGTAAAACTGTTTTTGGAACTTGTTTAGAAGATGTTTTCGAGTTAGTTTTCACTGATAATACGATAGTTCTGTGATCAGATAAATCTGAATCACTATCTAACAGCGTGAAATTAAAAGTCTGTTCATTCAGATCGGTTATCACAAGGTCAATTAGAGTCGCTTTGCTATTAGAGAGCCTAGTGGCATAGTCAGCATTAATGCGATTCAAAATAACATAACCATTTCCTTCAACAGTACTCCGATATGTTACCGTGAGACTGTCTCTCTTATTCAGGAGGTTTATATTAAAATCTCCGAAAACTATAGTTTTTGGATAATTTGATAAAAGGGCTTCAAAACTAGCTAAGAATGGTAGGTAATTTCTTCCTGGATTGTAGACGGCAAAAATATTAAAAGAGTACTCTGGTAAAGCTATAATCAGAAAGTCCGATTCATCCATGTGCGCATTGTTGAGTACATGAGAGGACAAATTTTCATTGATAAAGATTGAAACACCACCACCTCGAGTTCCAGGTCTGGTGCAATGGTCTGAATTATAGCCTGTTATATCAAAGAGCTCATTCTGGTATAACCATGTCTCAACAAAGACAATTATATCGATCTTTTTACGTAAAGAAACCAAAAAACATTCGAAGTTGTCCAGTTTGTGTCTACAGCTTCGAATGTTCATATATATGATATTAAGAGCATTTGGTACGATATTACTCACGCTATTTCCGTATGTTACGATGCCGTTGGCTATTTTTTCTGGATCAACCATAATTATTGCGTTCTAGTTGTGATGGAAAAGAGTTAAAAATGAAATTTGTTATGTAACATACGGCAGCAGAAGCAACAGCAGCAAGAGCGACAGCAGCAACAGCAGCAACAACAACACTAACAGCATTGGTGTCTGCAAGAATAGTAGCGTTTAGGTTTGGGGAAACAGGGTTGGGGAGGAAAGGGAAAGAGGGTATTTTTGGAGATTTTGTTTTGGGTTTTCTGTTTGTTGAGTAGTAGTCGGTGGTGCGAGTAATGAGTATGTGAGAAGTGAGAATAAGTGTTTCACAATAAGTTCGACTATTGCAGCGAGTAAGGTATATCACCCAATGCCTGGATCTCAATTGGTGTCGTTTCATTGCGGCTTTTAAGAAAATAACTGCCTCTTCTATACCAGGAATAATAAGCGGTGGTAAACTTCCTCAATCTACGATGAATTTCCTGATATGTAGCAGTCCAACGGTGATTAACAAAAATCCTCCGGCGGTGATTGTCACAAGCCCGCTCGTTGATCATCTTCGTTCTCCGTGCGGCAGCGATGAAAGTTTTCTTCTTCGTTGTATCGTTAAAGCGGACCAATATGGGAGCAATTCCATTAGTGTTTTTAACTCTCATCCGAGTGCAAAGTGAGATAGGGTGAGTGCTCCTACTTTGGTCCTAGAGCCTACTTTAGTCCTAAAATGTCGAAAATTGTAAATAATTAATTTTGCTTGCAAAGGATAAAGATGCTGCTATGTGCACAATGAACTCTTATTCTTCCTGAATCCTTCCATGCCGCTTTTTGCTATAAAAAGTCTTTCTCATAACATTTTCAACGTTTTTAAAAATGTGCCTTCTATTCAGTGGTAAATTTGACAGCTCAATTAGTGGGGTGCGTTTTGAGAAATGAGAGGAAATAAGAAAAAATCACGTTTTTTCAGTGTCCAAGCCAATATTTAAAGGGTTATTACTTTCACTATGGAGAATATGAACCAGATTACCTATTTTTCCTAAAATAAATTAAAATCAATGGAAAACCCGGAAAATTTGTAAAGGGTCCAAATATAGGAGACTTTGACTTTGGTGTTCCATTTTTAGACCTAACATCACAAAAACTTTGTGTGAATACCAAACAAATCAACACAAGTGCGAATATTTAATAGGGGCATAATTCAAAACCAATATTGAACATATCTTACATTTTTTGTTAGCTTTACGCAAATAAACTATAAGTTAGTAGACATATAAAAATTTGAGCTATTTTTCTGCTGATAGAGCTGACGGGGAGTAAAAGTGTTTAAAATATTCATGACAGAAATGTAAGTTTTTTAGTCGTTAAAAAGCTGTAATATTTTTTATGGTAATATTTAATTAAAGATTACATTTTTGATGAATTTGTTTATTTATTCATATATTTTATAAGAATTTTAGATAAAGGTACAATTGAAGGTACCAGTACAGTACCAAAATAGGAACAGTAGGTTCAAAGATGGAAATTTTGATCATCAATATCTATGCAAATCTTTCAATAAAAGCGAAACCTATGTTGAAGATTCTCATTGAAACTTGTAGATAAGATTATGAACTATAAATTAATTTCTTTAAAGATAGAATGCTCCCGTTTGTTTATGAGAAAAGCGTGATTATTTAAAAACCACCGCTTAAAGGATCCAAAGTAGGGCAACTAACCCTATTTGCAACATCAAGCTGCAGATGATACTTTTCAGCAAGCTCCTCGATCAAAGTTACAGTGTTCTCTTGTCCACTAGAATTTTCGATATTCGAGATGATGATATCGCGATCTATGTTCATTTGCTCGAGTCGATTGAACTTGCGCGAGAGGGCAGAAAAACGATCTTCCAAATTGGAACTTGTTTTGAGAAGTTCATTCACGTTAACAGTGTTCTTCTCAACATTTTCATGTATGCTTTTTGTGTGATTCTTCAAATTAGATATTTGATTTGCGAAAACGGTTTGGAACTATTTAAGCTGGATCAGGTCTTGGTGAAGCTCTTTCATTGCATTTTGGATGGACATCGTAAAATCGGTTAGGGAACATCCATAAATGACGTAGCTTTTTTTTGTAAGTTTTTATAACCCCCCTACCCCCTCGTAGCATTTCGTCACAAAGTCATATACCCCCCCTAGATAATAACGTAGCTTTAATGAACCCCTTCCCCCCCCCCCCCCACCCATTTTTAAAAATCGGTTTTTAATTTTTACTTTTATTATCAGCATTTTGCAAGAATAATACAAAAAATAACAAAAAAAAAGTGAAAGAAGTTATAAATGGAAGTTTAAAAAAGCATATCAATCAGTCAAAAAAATCAAGCCATGGATTCCTTGACAACTTCCAACACAATTTTTCGGATCCCATCAGCCTGAAGTACCGGAACGGTTTCAGCATTTCCTTTGCGATGTTTTTTCGAGAACGGTTGTGTTGGTAAAGCCATTGGATGATAGCGATCGAGAAGAACGTAGGCGATCACAAAAAAGATGTAGAAACAAGCGTAGCTTGATTTAATCCGATATTTTCGCGTTTCCAAAAGAATTTACACCAACTAACTGGTCCTGGAGCAGCACTTTTAGGTTGACTAGTGTCTTGACAAGAAATTAAAAATTCTTGTAGAGTTTTGATATCACTTTTCTTGATAATTGATGCAGCAATTTTATAAACCGATGATTTCGCACACACACAATCTTAGGAATTGTGAACTTGAGAACCGACACATCCTCGCAATGATTCGAAATTCCTACACAAACTTCTCTTCTGCACAATTCAAGACCCGATCTCTCCGAATAGCGACTCAACATCAAACCTCTCCTCCTAATGACTCGAGGTGATCATTTATACCCCTCCTCTTGTCGATTAAGGGCCTGATCCCTCCTCTAACGACTCGAAACCTCGTCTCCAGGATTCGAGGTTTGCCACCTTGCCCGTCGTGCTCCGATCGAAAGCAGTTTATCCTAGATTCGCGCCTGTCACATCACACGCGCGGACTTAACGCAGCGACTCGGATGATTCCCGACGAACCGACGGCGTCGAGAGCCACCCTACCCTTAGGTGTTCCCCGATCGTGGTATAACCGAGAGGTGTAGAACGTGAAGGACGTTTAGGAACCACTCCTAACGATGAGTAAAGTTGAGGAAGCCATTCGCCCGCTAAATAGCAAAAAGTCAGTTGGGAAGGATGGCATCGCAGCCAAACTTCAAAATGGGCCCGGTCAAGTTGGCAGATTGCCTACACCAGTTGATGGTCCGGAAAAGAAGGAGATGCTACTTTCCTCCGACGTCTTGTTGGCTGGACAACCCAGAATTTCTCCTTCGAAATTCCTTAGCAGAATAAAATTAATTAGCCATGCGCCGAACTGAGAAAGCTATTGAGTCCGGAGATGTTATTTCCCTCTGATGTCTTATCGGTTGGACGAACCAGAACGAATCAACCTGGCGTCGTACCAATTCCAGAGGGCTCGTAATCCGGAGATGGTTCTTCCCTTCGAAGTCTTATTGGCCGGATGATGTTAAATTGGAGATCGAATTTGTCCACAGACCTCCCTGTTTCGCAATCGCTACGATCAAAGAAGGCTCTCACTTTGGAGCTGCTTCTCTCGTTCCAAAAGTTCACACGAGTCGACCAATGCAGAAGGCTTCTTCTGGGGTCCAATTCTACGAAGACCAATCGCGGTTCACTCGTGATGGTTTGTCTGGCAGCAAAACCGGATCAAGCAACCACCCGGGAAACCAATACAGCACCGGAATCGAGCCATATAGCAAAACCCTAGAAGAAATTCCATTAGTTTCATGCAATTCGCAAATTTGTGGCGTTCTCAACCTACCTCGGGGAGGGGTTTTCTATTTTGAGGTCAAGTGCATATGCCTTCGTCTCCTGAAGCCAGAGGCCTGTAGGCGAACCCGAAGAGGTCCCAGATGCACGCGATCGCCCCGTAATGCGCAATTCTGTTAGATTCCTTGTGAGAATTTTTAAGGTTTTCATCTTACCTCGTTGAATGCTTTGGTTTGCGAAGGTTGATAGAGTTGCGTACAGTTATCGAAATCAAACGGAAATGCTTCGCATTTCTAGGGTGTTCTTGCAACCTACCTCCTCGAGTTTTCCGAGACCGGTGAATCCGCGTGGAACGAAACGAATGAAATTTTTTCTTCTGTTGACGTTTCAGTCCCGCACTTTCCGACCAGTGACTTGAAAGTCGTTGTTTGCTGAGAATTTTCTTGTCGGTTTGTTTTCTTTTTGCATTCACGGTTAATTCGCTACACGTTTAATCGCATTTCTCTATTTTAAGTGCTTAAGCCATTTTTACTCGAATTTGATCAAAACGTTACATAATAAAAACGACAAATTGGACTGTGAGAACTACCGAGCGATCACTGTCCTCAATGTCGCCTACAAAGTGTTGTCCCAAATCCTACTTCGCCGCCTAACTCCACAGGCAACAGATTCGTTGGAAGTCATCCGGCCGGCTTTATGGAGGGACGGTCTACGACGCACCAGATCTTCACATTACGGCAAATCCTCCAGAAATGCCGTGAACACCAAGTCCCTAAGAACCATCTATTCATCGACTTCAAAGCAGCATACGAAACGATCGACCGCTACGATCTATGGAAAAATATGGAAGAGCACGGCTTTTCGGGAAGCTAACCAGACTGATCAAGGCGACTATGGATGGAAAGCTGTGCCTTGAGCGGATCTCGGGTGAAATGTCGAGTTCATATAGTTATAGTTAATTGTTATAGTCATCAGATCATCTGCGGCGGTGGAGGAGATCTACCGCAAACTGAAACGCGAATCAGGAAGGATTGGGTTAATGGCTAATACTTCCAAGACGAAGTATAAGCTGACCTGCGGATCCGAGACCAACCGAGCCCGTTTGTCAAGTAATAACAAGGTCACGACGGCGATGAGCTGAAGATAATCGAATACTTCGTCTTTCTCACTGGTGACCACATACAATGACACCAGCAGCCGTGAGATCCGACGGCAATTGACCGGCGGAAGTCGTGTCTACTATAGACTCCACAAGCAACTGCGGTCGAGAAGACTTAGCCCTCGCATGAAATGTACCTGTACATGACGCTCATTAGACCGGTTGTTCTCTACCTGCACGGGACATGGATATTGCTCGAAGAGGACCTGTATACACTCGGAGTATTCGAGCGACGAGTGTTAAGAACCATCTTTTGCGGCGTGCAAGAGAACGGAGTGTGGAGACGAAGGATGAACCACGAGCTCGCGCGACTCTACGGCGAACCCAGTATCCAGAAGGCGGTGAAGGCTGGCCGGATACGCTGGGCAGAAAATGTTGCGAGAATGCCGAACGACTGTCCTGCAAAACAGGTGTTCGCTACGAATCCGGTAGGAACAAGACGAGCGGGGGCGTAACGAGCGAGGTGGTTAGACCGAGTGGAGTGTGATCTGGCAAACGTGGGGTGCCTGAGGAATTGGAGAACGGTTGCCATGGACCGAGTGAATTTTAGGAATTATGTTCTTCAAGTTATGTCGTGAGATAGAATACTATGTAAATAAAATAATGGTATCGAGACAAAGCATTAACATTTGCGTTATTGATTACACCATGTAACAAATTTCACAAGCCACACACCAAGGAACAGAATGATTTAAATCGTAATTCTTCAACTGTCAACTGTCAGGGTCACAAATATAACCTATTCACACTATCGATATATCAACAGTAATTTTACAGATTAAAAAAATCTTTTACCAATATAACAAATGAGAAATAAATAAAATTATTCCAATTGGACAATAATTTCTACGCTTCTTTCTTTTTCGGGTACAGCAAAGAAAGAAAAATTAATTTCAGTTCAATACGATACCTTCATCTTTCTCCTGCACCCCAAGGCACTCGCACAGCTCCAGAAGGGAAACGACAAACAGCCGAGCAATTTCAAAACGAAATAAATCTTCTAACGATAAAAAAAGCGAAAAATAATTGTTCGGCATACCAACTATCAAGTCTGCGAACCGAAAAGGGCTGAGAATAATTGAAAAATCCTGACAATTGTCCAAATTTTCAGTAAGAGCACAGTCAGCCAAACTTTGGAAGGCCGCGCTCTCCCCAAACTAAACAATCAAGATTCAATTTTCAATTTCGATGCAGTTCACGCTCAATTATTTGCCGAATGCGTACAAACGTAGGACGCGCCAAGCCGTTGTTGTCGATTCTTCGGAAATTGAAAGTAAAGTATGTTTGTCTCGAGTCGCGAGTCATCTCCAGAACACTTCTGATGAAAACTGGTCTTGTGAAATTAACTGAAGCAAACTCTTGAACCGCGAGTTGATTGACCTTCCCTTTTAGCCCGGCCAGGAGAGACATCTTTCACGTCGTAAAGCTTGTTTCGGTATCACGTATTTTCGTATGTTTGGCTACACATGAAGTTCGCTTTTCTTTCAATGTAAACCGGTGGAGTTCTTTTTTGATGGCTTCCTCCGTTTATTTTATATGGCGAATCATTTTCCGCGAATGCTTCTTCTCGCGACCTCATGAAACGAATAAATTATACAAAGATGCAATCCGATGACAAGCGCAAAGAAAACGGGGAGAAAATTTGCGTTATTAATTATGTTGGCGTTTACTTTTCGCGCGCGCACGACCTCCGAAAAAAAAATGCAAATTGGTAATTTTGCGTGAAATTTATTTCGATTGAGCATGAAATCCTTGAGGTTTGGCGCGAGGCTTGGTCAGCTAATGTGTTGCTGCTAATTTACAGGATTGTCTGTCCCCCTGGAAATTTAACAGATTTTTATAATTAATGTGAATCGAGAAACGGTCGTCCCTTTCGGGAGTTTCGGTTTTGATTTATGGTGTCGATTTTGCATATCAGCGTTGTCGATGGAAGGACCGCCCAGAAAGTTAGTTGAGTTGGGTTCAGTTGGATGCCAGTTGAAGAAGCTTCGGACTCAGCTTGAAGCTATCAAAACGTTTTGATAACTAATGAATATTTGATTACATGTGCTGATGAACGTCAGCATGTTTCAACTTCCTCATTAATAAACGATATACTATTACATGTATAGAAGAGGGTTCGCTTCTTGTCCTATCGTTAAAGTCTTTTAAAAAAGAATTCATCGTGTATTAAGCTTTTGTTTAATCATACTCATTTAAACTAGCAATAAAAATCACCGATATAATGTTTACCTCACTTTAGGATCTGAAAGTTTATTTATTTATTTAGGGGAAAAGTTCATATAACGCCCCATGTGGCTAATACGCGCCACCCTTGTTTTGAAGAATCTGAAGCATTTTAAGCCTATAAAATATTACCAATTTGTTCTAAATGCTGTGATTGGTCATGGCAAGTATGAATTTTATCTTAAAATGCTCCTATGTCGTGATAATTTCACAATTTAGGTTTTTCTTCATTTCGATCTAAATTTTAAAACACTTTCAATAAGGTGTCACCAAGCAGAGAAAAACGAATAAGACAATATTTTCTGACACATCGATAGAGGAGAATCTAAACTACGATTTAATGCTAAAAAATTATACCGAACTCGCTATGGTATGCTTTTTATGGGTATGTTTTATCACGGCCCATGCGCTCGTTATAACGCGCCAATCGTAGTAGGCTGAAAATAGCATTAATTTTTCAAAAAGGCCAAATTTCATTGAAAATGAACAAAAAGTCTAAAACCTTATTTTAAGCGTTAATTCAGCCCAAAAAATCAATTTTTATTTTTTTTTTAAATTTTGATTAGTCCATTTTGATTTTCTTTTCAGTCAAAGTGTCTGTAAGTATTGGTGTGTTTTCGGTCTTCGGCTGCTTTCGGGTGTGTTCGGCTGCTAGGCGCGTATTGAATACACGGCGGCGCGTATTTGCAATACAGTTTTGTTCTGTGGCTTTGAATAAGGTTTTTAAAAATCAAGTTTTTGAAGCAACTATAGCAATTTGAGTAATAAAAAATCATAGGCATTTGTAGAAAGCAATTTTCTTCAACGATTGCATCCATTTTTAACACAATTTGTACGTGGAATACATAGAAAATCAGCGATTCGCTTAGGTGGCGCATAATAGGGCATGTTCCCCTATTTCGTCTTTGGTTTAAATTACCGTACAGACTTCATAGTAAAAACTGCCAATTTTTCGTATTACTCTTATTTCTAACTATTGCAAGTGATCAATCGTGATCCAAAATCCAAACTTACAACTTGATAAAAAAATAATTAGTTTCAAAACTTTCAAAAATGACAAAAATGACAAAAAAGACAAAAATGACAAAAAAGACAAAAATGACAAAAATGACAAAAATGACAAAAATGACAAAAATGACATTAATGACAAAAATGACAAAAATGACAAAAATGACAAAAATGACAAAATGAACAAAAATGACAAAAATGACAAAAATGACAAAAATGACAAAAATGACAAAATATGACAAAAACATGACAAAAATGACAAAAATGACAAAAATGACAAAAATGACAAAAATGACAAAAATGACAAAAATGACAAAAATGACAAAAATGACAAAAATGACAAAAATGACAAAAATGACAAAAATGACAAAAATGACAAAAATGACAAAAAAAAAATGACAAAAATGACAAAAAAATGACAAAAATGACAAAAATGACAAAAATGACAAAAATGACAAAAATGACAAAAATGACAAAAATGACAAAAATGACAAAAAAATGACAAAAATGACAAAAATGACAAAAATGACAAAAATGACAAAAATGACAAAAATGACAAAAATGACAAAAATGACAAAATGACAAAAATGACAAAAATGACAAAAATGACAAAAATGACAAAAATGACAAAAATGACAAAAATGACAAAAATGACAAAAATGACAAAAATGACAAAAATGACAAAAATGACAAAAATGACAAAAATGACAAAATGACAAAAATGACAAAAATGACAAAAAATGACAAAAATGACAAAAATGACAAAAATGACAAAAAAAATGACAAAAATGACAAAAATGACAAAAATGACAAAAATGACAAAAATGACAAAAATGACAAAATGACAAAAAATGACAAAAATGACAAAAATGACAAAAATGACAAAAATGACAAAAATGACAAAAATGACAAAAATGACAAAAATGACAAAAATGACAAAAATGACAAAAATGACAAAAATGACAAAAATGACAAAAATGACAAAAATGACAAAAATGACAAAAATGACAAAAATGACAAAAATGACAAAAATGACAAAATCAAAAAATGACAAAAATGACAAAAATGACAAAAATGACAAAAATGACAAAAATGACAAAAATGACAAAAATGACAAAAATGACAAAAATGACAAAAATGACAAAAATGACAAAAATGACAAAAATGACAAAAAATGACAAAAATGACAAAAATGACAAAAATGACAAAAATGACAAAAATGACAAAAATGACAAAAATGACAAAAATGACAAAAATGACAAAAATGACAAAAATGACAAAAATGACAAAAATGACAAAAATGACAAAAATGACAAAAATGACAAAATGACAAAAATGACAAAAATGACAAAAATGACAAAAATGACAAAAATGACAAAAATGACAAAAATGACAAAAATGACAAAATGACAAAAATGACAAAAATGACAAAAATGACAAAAATGACAAAAATGACAAAAATGACAAAAATGACAAAAATGACAAAAATGACAAAAATGACAAAAATGACAAAAATGACAAAAATGACAAAATGACAAAAATGACAAAAATGACAAAAATGACAAAAATGACAAAAATGACAAAAATGACAAAAATGACAAAAATGACAAAAATGACAAAAATGACAAAAATGACAAAAATGACAAAAATGACAAAAATGACAAAAATGACAAAATGACAAAAATGACAAAAATGACAAAAATGACAAAAATGACAAAATGACAAAAATGACAAAAATGACAAAAATGACAAAAATGACAAAAATGACAAAAATGACAAAAATGACAAAAATGACAAAAATGACAAAAATGACAAAATGACAAAAATGACAAAAATGACAAAAATGACAAAAATGACAAAAATGACAAAAATGACAAAAATGACAAAAATGACAAAAATGACAAAAATGACAAAAATGACAAAAATGACAAAAATGACAAAAATGACAAAAATGACAAAAATGACAAAAATGACAAAATGACAAAAATGACAAAAATGACAAAATGACAAAAATGACAAAAATGACAAAAATGACAAAAATGACAAAAATGACAAAAATGACAAAAATGACAAAAATGACAAAAATGACAAAAATGACAAAAATGACAAAAATGACAAAAATGACAAAAATGACAAAAATGACAAAAATGACAAAAATGACAAAAATGACAAAAATGACAAAAATGACAAAATGACAAAAATGACAAAAATGACAAAAATGACAAAAATGACAAAAATGACAAAAATGACAAAATGACAAAAATGACAAAAATGACAAAAATGACAAAAAATGACAAAAATGACAAAAATGACAAAAATGACAAAATGACAAAAATGACAAAAATGACAAAAATGACAAAAATGACAAAAATGACAAAAATGACAAAAATGACAAAAATGACAAAAATGACAAAAATGACAAAAATGACAAAAATGACAAAAATGACAAAAATGACAAAAATGACAAAAATGACAAAAATGACAAAAATGACAAAATGACAAAAATGACAAAAATGACAAAAATGACAAAAATGACAAAAATGACAAAAATGACAAAAATGACAAAAATGACAAAAATGACAAAAATGACAAAAATGACAAAAATGACAAAAATGACAAAAATGACAAAAATGACAAAAATGACAAAAATGACAAAAATGACAAAAATGACAAAAATGACAAAAATGACAAAAATGACAAAAATGACAAAAATGACAAAAATGACAAAAATGACAAAAATGACAAAAATGACAAAAATGACAAAAATGACAAAAATGACAAAAATGACAAAAATGACAAAAATGACAAAAATGACAAAAATGACAAAAATGACAAAAATGACAAAAATGACAAAAATGACAAAAATGACAAAAATGACAAAATGACAAAAATGACAAAAATGACAAAAATGACAAAAATGACAAAAATGACAAAAATGACAAAAATGACAAAAATGACAAAAAATGACAAAAATGACAAAAATGACAAAAATGACAAAAATGACAAAAATGACAAAAATGACAAAAATGACAAAAATGACAAAAATGACAAAAATGACAAAAATGACAAAAATGACAAAAATGACAAAAATGACAAAAATGACAAAAATGACAAAAATGACAAAAATGACAAAAATGACAAAAATGACAAAATGACAAAAATGACAAAAATGACAAAAATGACAAAAATGACAAAAATGACAAAAATGACAAAAATGACAAAAATGACAAAAATGACAAAAATGACAAAAATGACAAAAATGACAAAAATGACAAAAATGACAAAAATGACAAAAATGACAAAAATGACAAAAATGACAAAAATGACAAAAATGACAAAAATGACAAAAATGACAAAAATGACAAAAATGACAAAAATGACAAAAATGACAAAAATGACAAAAATGACAAAAATGACAAAAATGACAAAAATGACAAAAATGACAAAAATGACAAAAATGACAAAAATGACAAAAATGACAAAAATGACAAAAATGACAAAAATGACAAAAATGACAAAAATGACAAAAATGACAAAAATGACAAAAATGACAAAAATGACAAAAATGACAAAAATGACAAAAATGACAAAAATGACAAAAATGACAAAAATGACAAAAATGACAAAAATGACAAAAATGACAAAAATGACAAAAATGACAAAAATGACAAAAATGACAAAAATGACAAAAATGACAAAAATGACAAAAATGACAAAAATGACAAAAATGACAAAAATGACAAAATGACAAAAATGACAAAAATGACAAAAATGACAAAAATGACAAAAATGACAAAAATGACAAAAATGACAAAAATGACAAAAATGACAAAAATGACAAAAATGACAAAAATGACAAAAATGACAAAAATGACAAAAATGACAAAAATGACAAAAATGACAAAAATGACAAAAATGACAAAAATGACAAAAATGACAAAAATGACAAAAATGACAAAATGACAAAAATGACAAAAATGACAAAAATGACAAAAATGACAAAAATGACAAAAATGACAAAAATGACAAAAATGACAAAAATGACAAAAATGACAAAAATGACAAAATGACAAAAATGACAAAAATGACAAAAATGACAAAAATGACAAAAATGACAAAATGACAAAAATGACAAAAATGACAAAAATGACAAAAATGACAAAAATGACAAAAATGACAAAAATGACAAAATGACAAAAATGACAAAAATGACAAAAATGACAAAAATGACAAAAATGACAAAAATGACAAAAATGACAAAAATGACAAAAATGACAAAAATGACAAAAATGACAAAAATGACAAAAATGACAAAAATGACAAAAATGACAAAAATGACAAAAATGACAAAAATGACAAAAATGACAAAAATGACAAAAATGACAAAAATGACAAAAATGACAAAATGACAAAATGACAAAAATGACAAAAATGACAAAAATGACAAAAATGACAAAAATGACAAAAATGACAAAAATGACAAAAATGACAAAAATGACAAAAATGACAAAATGACAAAAATGACAAAAATGACAAAAATGACAAAAATGACAAAAATGACAAAAATGACAAAAATGACAAAAATGACAAAAATGACAAAAATGACAAAAATGACAAAAATGACAAAAATGACAAAAATGACAAAAATGACAAAAATGACAAAAATGACAAAAATGACAAAAATGACAAAAATGACAAAAATGACAAAAATGACAAAAATGACAAAAATGACAAAAATGACAAAAATGACAAAAATGACAAAAATGACAAAAAATGACAAAAATGACAAAAATGACAAAAATGACAAAATGACAAAAATGACAAAAATGACAAAAATGACAAAAATGACAAAAATGACAAAATGACAAAAATGACAAAAATGACAAAAATGACAAAAATGACAAAAATGACAAAAATGACAAAAATGACAAAAATGACAAAAATGACAAAAATGACAAAAATGACAAAAATGACAAAAATGACAAAAATGACAAAAATGACAAAAATGACAAAAATGACAAAAATGACAAAAATGACAAAATGACAAAAATGACAAAAATGACAAAAATGACAAAAATGACAAAAATGACAAAAATGACAAAAATGACAAAAATGACAAAATGACAAAAATGACAAAATGACAAAAATGACAAAAATGACAAAAATGACAAAAATGACAAAAATGACAAAAATGACAAAAATGACAAAATGACAAAAATGACAAAAATGACAAAAATGACAAAAATGACAAAAATGACAAAAATGACAAAAATGACAAAAATTGACAAAAATGACAAAAATGACAAAAATGACAAATGAAAATGACAAAAATGACAAAAATGACAAAAATGACAAAAATGACAAAAATGACAAAAATGACAAAAATGACAAAAATGACAAAAATGACAAAAATGACAAAAATGACAAAATGACAAAAATGACAAAAATGACAAAAATGACAAAAATGACAAAAATGACAAAAATGACAAAATGACAAAAATGACAAAAATGACAAAAATGACAAAAATGACAAAAATGACAAAAATGACAAAAATGACAAAAATGACAAAAATGACAAAAATGACAAAAATGACAAAAATGACAAAAATGACAAAAATGACAAAAATGACAAAAATGACAAAAATGACAAAAATGACAAAAATGACAAAATGACAAAAATGACAAAAATGACAAAAATGACAAAAATGACAAAAATGACAAAAATGACAAAAATGACAAAAATGACAAAAATGACAAAAATGACAAAAATGACAAAAATGACAAAAATGACAAAAATGACAAAAATGACAAAATGACAAAAATGACAAAAATGACAAAAATGACAAAAATGACAAAAATGACAAAAATGACAAAAATGACAAAATGACAAAAATGACAAAAATGACAAAAATGACAAAAATGACAAAAATGACAAAAATGACAAAAATGACAAAAATGACAAAAATGACAAAAATGACAAAAATGACAAAAATGACAAAAATGACAAAATGACAAAAATGACAAAAATGACAAAAATGACAAAAATGACAAAAATGACAAAATGACAAAAATGACAAAAATGACAAAAATGACAAAAATGACAAAAATGACAAAAATGACAAAAATGACAAAAATGACAAAATGACAAAATGACAAAAATGACAAAAATGACAAAAATGACAAAAATGACAAAAATGACAAAAATGACAAAATGACAAAATGACAAAAATGACAAAAATGACAAAAATGACAAAAATGACAAAAATGACAAAAAATGACCAAAAATGACAAAAATGACAAAAATGACAAAAATGACAAAAATGACAAAAATGACAAAATGACAAAAATGACAAAAATGACAAAAATGACAAAAATGACAAAAATGACAAAAAATGACAAAAATGACAAAAATGACAAAATGACAAAATGACAAAAATGACAAAAATGACAAAAATGACAAAAATGACAAAATGACAAAATGACACAACCAAAATGACAAAAGACAAAATGAAAAAAATGACAAAAATGAACCAAAATGACAAAAACTGACAAAAATGACAAAAATGACAAAATGACAAAAATGACAAAAATGACAAAAAAGGACAAAAATGACAAAAAATGACAAAAATGACAAAATGACAAAATGACAAAAATGACAAAAATGACAAAAATGACAAAAATGCAAAAATGACAAAAATGACAAAATGACAAAAATGACAAAATGACAAAATGACAAAAATGACAAAAATGACAAAAATGACAAAAATGACAAAAATGACAAAAATGACAAAAATGACAAAAATGACAGAAAATGACAAAAATGACAAAAATGACAAAAATGACAAAAATGACAAAAATGACAAAAATGACAAAATGACAAAAATGACAAAATGACAAAAATGACAAAAATGACAAAAATGACAAAAATGACAAAAATTGACAAAAATGACAAAAATGACAAAAATGACAAAAAATGACAAAATGACAAAAATGACAAAAATGACAAAAATGACAAAAATGACAAAAATGACAAAAATGACAAAAATGACAAAAATGACAAAAATGACAAAAATGACAAAAATGACAAAAATGACAAAATGACAAAAATGACAAAAATGACAAAAATGACAAAAATGACAAAAATGACAAAATGACAAAAATGACAAAAATGACAAAAATGACAAAAATGACAAAAATGACAAAAATGACAAAAATGACAAAAATGACAAAAAGACAAAATGACAAAAATGACAAAAATGACAAAAATGACAAAATGACAGAAATGACAAAAATGACAAAATGACAAAATGACAAAAATGACAAAAATGACAAAAATGACAAAAATGACAAAAATGACAAAAATGACAAAAATGACAAAAATGACAAAAATGACAAAAAATGACAAAAATGACAAAAATGACAAAATGACAAAATGACAAAAATGACAAAAATGACAAAAATGACAAAAATGACAAAAATGACAAAAAGACAAAAATGACAAAAATGACAAAAATGACAAAAATGACAAAAATGACAAAAATGACAAAAATGACAAAAATGACAAAAATGACAAAAATGACAAAAATGACAAAAATGACAAAAATGACAAAAATGACAAAATGACAAAAATGACAAAAATGACAAAATGACAAAAATGACAAAAATGACAAAAATGACAAAAATGACAAAAATGACAAAAATGACAAAAATGACAAAAATGACAAAAATGACAAAAATGACAAAATGACAAAAATGACAAAATGACAAAAATGACAAAAATGACAAAAATGACAAAAATGACAAAAATGACAAAATGACAAAAATGACAAAAATGACAAAAATGACAAAAATGACAAAAATGACAAAAATGACAAAAATGACAAAAAATGACAAAATGACAAAAATGACAAAAATGACAAAAATGACAAAAATGACAAAAAATGACAAAAATGACAAAAATGACAAAAATGACAAAAATGACAAAAATGACAAAAAATGACAAAAATGACAAAAATGACAAAAATGACAAAAAGACAAAATGACAAAAATGACAAAAATGACAAAAATGACAAAAATGACAAAAATGACAAAAATGACAAAAATGACAAAAAATGACAAAAATGACAAAAATGACAAAAATGACAAAAATGACAAAAATGACAAAAATGACAAAAATGACAAAAATGACAAAAATGACAAAAATGACAAAAATGACAAAAATGACAAAAATGACAAAAATGACAAAAATGACAAAAATGACAAAAATGACAAAAATGACAAAAATGACAAAATGACAAAAATGACAAAAATGACAAAAATGACAAAAATGACAAGAATGACAAAAATGACAAACAATGACAAAAATGACAAAATGACAAAATGACAAAAATGACAAAAATGACAAAAATGACAAGACAATGACAAAAATGACATAA
>NW_026598884.1:0-22616 GCF_029784155.1 Uranotaenia lowii
GTTTGTATAGAATAATAAAAGCATTATAAAGTTTGCAGAAGATTTCATTGAGTCAATTCGTCAGACTGGGTAAAGTTCTTCTTGACGTCGAAAAATGTAAAAAGTGCTATTGCTCGTTTTTTTTCATAAATTTTGTATGAGAATTGAAAACTTTAAAAAACTATCTCGCGATGTGAGAAACTATGCCATCATCATTTTGTTATCATTAAATGACAACTTTATTACAAATGTTGCATCTTACCCTGCTGTCCCATAAGGCCCGTTTGATGCTATATTATTGTTTTAATTGGTTTGTGTTTTACTAGCGTTCAATATCTGGAACCTGTTCAATAACTAGTGCTTCTACCTTATCACGTTTAAAACACATTTAAAAATGTGGAAACAGTAGGGATGAGATGCTGCTGAGATTATGTTGAATATTAATCAAATTTAATTAAAAATGGAATAAAATAAAACAAAAGTTGAATTCGGCAACACTGAAGATAAATAAAGTGAAATGCACGTCAATGGCAACGTTTGTTTTTTTTTGGAACACTTGGCAAAACATACAAAACAAAGTCAGTCATTGACCTATTCTTGTGAGTGACATACGTGTCTGAGTGAATCTCTGACATAAGATTCATAAGAATAGTAAAATCCCGACAACGGCGTGGTTGGTAGAATAGGGACAGAACGCGCAGATTGTCAAGGTTGTTGCTACGAAAAGTTTATTTCTGATTCGACCTCTGGTAGAAAGACGGATTGGCACAGGGAGCACAGATTTTAAAAGGTGCTGCCACAAATAAAATTGTTTCTGATTCGGTCTCTGAAAAAAAGGGAATGGCTTTGGAAGCGCAGATTTTTAAGACTGTTGCTTAAGGGCATATTGTCTTAGCAACTGGCCCCTTCAACCATTGGACTGCAAGACGGAAAAAGACGGAATTGACTCAGGAAGCGCAGATTTTGAAGGCTGTTTCTGCTGATTGTTTGTTTTGATTTAACTTTCCGGTGGAAAACAGACGGGATTTGCTTACGAAGTACAGATTTTTAAGACTGCTGTTGTTGATTGTTTGTGTTGATTTGGATTTTCCGGTGGAAAAGACGAAATGTTTTGGAAGCGCAAATTTTTAAGGTTTCTGCCGCTGGTTGTTTGTTTTGGTTTGGTTCTCCGGTGGAAAAAAAGGGATTGGTGAAGAAGCGAATTTTGAAGCTGCTGCTGCTGATTTTTTGTTCTGATTTGGCTCTCCGGTGGATAAAGACGGAATGGCTTTAGAAGCGCAGATTTTTAGAACTGTTGCGGCTGATTGTTTGTTTTGATTTGGCCATCTGGTGAAAAATACGGAATTGGCTTAGAAAGTGCAGATTTTTAAGGCTGCTGCTGATTGTTAGTTTTGGTTTAGCTTCCCGGTAGAAAAAGACGGAATTGACTTAGGAAGCGAAGATTGTAAAGGCTGCTTCTGCTGATTGTTTGTTTTGGTTTGACCTTCCGGTGGATATAGACGGAATGAATTCAGAAGCGCAGAATTTGGGACTGTTGCGGCTGATTGTTTGCCATCCGGTGGAAAGTACGAAATTGGCTTAGGAAGTGCAGATTTTTTAGGCTGCTACTGCTGATTGTTTATTATGTTTATTATTATATGGCTGCTGCTGATTGTTTGTTTTGATTAGGCTTTCTGATGGAAAAGGCTGGATTGGCTTAGGAAGCACAGACTTTTAAGGCTGCTGCTTCTGATGTGATTTTTCATTTTGATTTGGATTTTTAAGGCTACTGCTGCTGATTGTTTTGAATTAGCCTTCTGGTTGGGAAGGCTGTTTCTAAGAATACTATCGACATATTCCGACTCTGGTAAACAGAGACAGAGTGACAAGCAAAGCACAGTTTGACAAAGCTGTTGCTAAGAATGTTTTTTTTGCGGATTTTTCCGGCTCTGGTAAACAAAAACATAGCGAAAGGAAAAGCACAGAATACTTAACTGACATGAGACCTCATTGTTTTTAGATTTTTATATATAAAAGGATATGGTTTTTAAATTCTTTTAGTTTTGAAGACCATTATCTGCTATTAACTGCTTTTCGGGATGAAGATGCTTTAGGGGTACACTTCTTCCTTCTTTAAACTTTGAAGACTATAAACAATTGGAATCGAAACAGGAGTAGGACCTGTAAAATTAAACTTTCTATGGAGATCATAGAATTTTACACATTTTAAAATATTGTTTGTTTAATTTCAACTAAGGATTTCAGTATATCTTAGCCATTAATGTTTTCAAGCTTTAATGTGGTCTCAATGCACCGTTCGAACCATTAAATTTTACCACACGGTCTGTCACCAGGATTGTTTGTATATGGTTGTTTTGTTCTTCGAAACCACTTTTTTTTTGCTTCGCCTGCCACCAAACCATGGCAAAACATCGTCGTCGATTTCGCAGAACGAACCCCATTTGCGGTGCTCTCACTCAACTGCTTTAACCAAATGTCCCTCTTCCCCCATTTGCTCCCACATATAATCGGTCTCTCCTTCCCGAGGAAAGTTGATTATTTATTGATGACGACGAAAGAAGAAGCATTCCAGTTCTCGTTTGCGTTTTTAAATCGCTTAAAGAGCAAAGTGGCGAAGCGAAACGCGTGCCCTGGACTGTTTTTGTTTTGCACGGAACAGGAGATGAGGCAGCATTAGATAAAAACAGCTCCGTCCTGAGCCTATTTGCGCGACTGCCCTTGCCCTAAACCATCGTCGTCGTTGGCCACAAACCTGCTAAACAAAACGGTGAAATAAAAATAAAACAAAAAATAAAAACAGAAAAACCCATGGCGTGTGGGTTTTGCGCTTTTATTATTTCGATGTAAACAAATCACGCCGCAGACTGAGTGAAATTTACGGCTCCAATTTAGTGTAGAGGGAGGCCTTCTGGGCGGCCTAGGCTTTGCTTGGTTGCCTGTTACGACTACGACGACGACGACGATTTGCCACCGATAAGCCCGTCAAGCGCTAATGTGCTTAGCCTGGATGGTTTACGCGTAGGTGTCGTGGACCTGGCTCGTTTGAATATTTCAAAGTAACATAACCTTATTTGTACAAACTCTTTTATCGCGGATCTCTCTGGAATTAAGTGATGTAAACTGCAGAAAAAATGGAACAATTACTCTTCATGTGTTTGACAGATCTGTACACAATATTTGAAATTAATGTAAAAAAAGAAAAAAAGATTTTGGTTAGTGATATTATTATAGAATTTCGTAGAAATCTTTTCTTACAAACATCCTCTTTTTTCGTAATTACATTTTATTCATAGCTTCTTACAAAGATACATTTTTTTTAACTAAGTAAGTTAAACATTACCTACACACAACACTGTTAAAAACATTGTATCCTTACAAAAATTCAAGTGGTTTTCGAGAACTTTTTTGAAAATGGTTCTGGTTCGATAGTCTCTGATATGTTTTTGAAAACTTAAATCTTCTGATACTATCCAAAGGGCATCTTCTCCAGTGGTACTTTTTTCATTGATTTCCACATTGAAAATTTCGTCAGGGTCTTGATGTTAATTTTAAGTCTAAAACGAGTTATTGGGGATGTCCAGTCCCAAATGATATTGGATTTACAACAGTTTTCAGCTCTGTGTATGTTCGCGTCTTATTTCTTGCAAATCTCCCCAAAAAGCGTTATTGATTGGGGCAAAATTATGGTTAAGCATCTTGATTCTGTTAAAGTATATATCATTGTAAACTTCTTAAAGAATGGATCTGGCTTTCATTTTCAATTTTTTTTATGAATATTTGTCCAAATAACTTATGTTGGCTAGGAAATTTCAGCTCAATATTTAGAACAATATTCTTTTATTTATTTGATCTATTAAGAAGCGATACATTTTTTGGCTGGAATATAGAAAATCGTGTGTTTTGATATCAAAGCCATCAGCTATCCAATTTTTGCAGTTGATCGTCATTTGTTTTTTTTTTCAAATTTTGCTGTTTCAATAAATAGTGGTCTATATTTTTTTTTCAACAAGATTTCTTAACAAACAACGACTTACACGGTACTCCTGGGTCTAATTATTTAAGTCCTCTATGGTAACGGTCTAGATACGGTTGATTAATTTCAACTCTTTAAAAGCGCTGGTGGCTCCAGAGATACTGTCCAAAAAATTGATACATTAAAGCAGGATGTTTGTTGCTTGGGAGAATTAGTAGAATCGTATTCGTAATAAATAGTTTTTTTTTTTTTTGAAACTCAGCCTTCTTGTGTATTAAAACTGTACAGTTGATCTCGAATAAATTTGCTTTTTTTAAATTTTACTTAGATTGCACTGTATTTGATTGATTAATGGCTAAATATAGAATGAAAGTAGAACCATGGACAACGGGCATCCTTGTTCGACGGTGCGTGAGATATTCTATTTGAATCTGTTAAATGTCCATTGAAAATGACTTTTGACGAAGCGTTAACATATAGTTTTTAAAGCAGTTGGTTACTGAAGAGGAAAGCCAATTTTTTCTAATGCTTGCCAAAGTTTAGTGTGATTGACGCAATCAAATCCTTTTTCACAATCGGTACTGAGAAGGCTTAACATGTTGGAAATTTTTTGCGCTTTAATTATAAGAATCCTTGCCACATCCAACTTATATATGCCACAAGCTGATTGCCCTTTTCCAATAACTTCGCTAGTGGAATTGTTGAGTCGAATAGCTTTTGTATTTATTCAAAATTCGTAATCCGAAATAAGAAAAGTGTCGATAGTTGTTCAAATGATTTTTGCAACCAACTGTAGGAACAAGCGTTACTATTCCATTCGAGAATAGTTCTAGAGGAGCCAAGCTATTATCCAGAAAACCATTTAAAAGGTTGAGTAATGCATCGGTTATTTCATGAAACACTGTGTTATAAAGCTTGTGCGTTAGTCCATCGGATTCTAAAGCTTTTTTCTCACTGGAATTTTCACATACATACATAATTCGTTTATTTTCATCGTAATTTTTCGTGATACAAATAAACAATTCAAAATGCTACACATATTTAATGAGTTTGGTTTTCACCTTTCTTCATTATTTTTTTCTTTATCAGTCTTGGAAAATTTTGGCTTTTACGCTTCCCTACGCGGCCCCTTCTAAAAGGAAAAGTGGCACATCTTTGATTATAGTTTGATCTGAGTGTATCACAAAATTGGTCTTAAGTTTCCATATTACTGAGTATGTGAAGATCATTGGTTCCGTGCCAATTTGGTAGATTGTGTGTAATTTTGAGGCATTTATTCTGAAACACTCGTAGTTTCTTCCGATGACATAAAGCGCAATTTGATCACACAGAAGAGGCATCAAAGTTGATCGGAATGCAGCTTTGTATCATAGTTTTTTATTTTTAAGGTTCAATTTGGATTTACGATTAATGAAGAAATAAATGGTTTTGAAAAGTTTCTTAGACTTTTCTAATGTGTTGTACATGTTTTTGAAACGTCAGTTTTTTACCCAGGACCAATCCCAAATATTTAACATCATCTTTCCAGGGAATATCATTTCCAGTAATTTTCAAATATCTAGATAGAAACTAATTCCGACTCCCACATTTTTTGAAGAAAAAATTGCTTCACATTTGTCCCCATTGATTTTAATTCCATCGTTTGCAATAATTTGCGTAGTCGACCAACCTTTTATTTAAATTTGTAGTCACATCAGCAGGATCTGTTGATTAGGAGCTAATAGCTTCGTCATCTATAAATTGATATCTTATGACTTAAGTGTCTGGAATATCATTGGTAAAAATATTGTACAATACCGGGGAAAAAACACTCCCTTGTGGGATACCTGCATGTATCGTGTAGGAATCAGATAAACCACCGCCCGCAGAAACAGCAAAATCTCTATTTTTGAGAAAGGACCAAATAAGATTAATGATAAATGGAGGAAAACTTCGAATGATCATTTTGTACAGAAGACCTCTATGCCAAACCGTGTCGAACGATTCTTCGTTATCCAATAGTACAAAACTAGTAGATCTTTTAGAATCACTGTTGTTTTCGAAAATATGAACCAAACGGTCTAATTGATTTACTGTAGAATATTCAGATCTAAAACCAAACTGAACGTTTGGTATAATTTCATTATCTGAAATAAGTTTATTTAGCCGAGCAAGCAAAACTTTTTCAAAAATCTTGCTTATGCTACTCAGCAAACTGATAGGGCGATAGTTTTCAGAAATTGTGTGATCTTTATTTCCCAGCAAACATTTAAGAGGGTATATCGCAGGAACAATTGAATTATTCAAACAAACATACCAGATGAAAAGATTGTATTAAACTTACCAAAATAGCATATAACTACAAAAATGGAGGCGATATAACTACAATGACAAAATTTTAACGATTCGATTTCCCCACAAAAAGCAAAATATACGATTTTGAGTAATTTGAGTAAAACGAAAAAAAAAAATCCCCGACCGAGATTTGAACTCTAGTCCTCCGAGTTGGCTGTCCGGTATCTTACTACGATGCCAACTCATCAGTTGATATAATTCGCGCTATAGCTCTATATGTAAGATTTTCTGTTCACGAACCGGTCAAAAGGAGAGACCGGATAGAGTGTACCACCCATTTATCGTAAATCAGTTCACTCAAGTCGTATATGTCGAATTAGCATATTCTCAACTTTTTGGAGACATATTTACGAATTGACTAAACTGCTATCCGATTCAACTGTTCTTGGGCAAAGCTTGTCGTAAATGAATGATAGAAAATCACTCAATGCCAATGTGTGTACGATGATTATTGAAAATATGTTACTAATCGACTTGGATTATCATTTCTATAACGATTTCATGTTAGCTGGGTAGATGGGTTGGCATCATGGCCGTAGGAACGGGAGGGGGGGGGGGGGGGGGGAGTTTGGTGGTGAACCCCTCCTCCATGAGGGTACATCAAAAGCAAAGTATTCTACTCTACTCTCAAAATTTTAAATTTTTAATCAAATTTTGATGATGAAGTAAGATTATTCTATTTCAACGATCTTGACTCAAAACTGATGCCAAAACCTCAAAAACTAATCCCAGGTTAAAAATTCAGCTACAGATTTTCAAAATTTTCCTACTTAGGGAACATCCATAAATGACGTAGCATTTGTGGGGGAGGGGGGAGTTTGACTTTGTGTGACGATGTGTGACGAGAGGGGGGTAGGGGTTCAAGTAAAGCTACGTAGCTTTAATTAAATATCGAAAAAAAAAATCAAACTTGAGCAAAATTATGCCTAATTCAATCCAGTCTGAACATGTAGCTTTTGACTCCTACTGCCCGACTGTTTTCAAGCGTATCAAGGAGCGTAGGGGAGATGGGGGCATAATGGCCACCTTAAGGAAAACGGTTATTTAACCATAGAAAATAGCTATAATATGAAGGTTACATTATTGTTTCGTGTTCAGACACTTGAAAAGCCTATTCCTTAACGGGCTGAGACGTGAAAAACTAGATGAAAACGTTAAAAAATGCATTTTAAAAAAATTTGCCAAAAGCTGAAAACCAGCCACTGTGGAGGCATAATGAGAACCCCCCCTGATGCAGTATGAGCACCATTAATCAGAGCAAGATGTGCGTTTTTGCCGGGGAATCTAGCAGCGAATTCAATTCGATGAAGTCAGGTGAGTCGTAGATTCATCAAACAAAGCAATAACAAAATAATCTAGGTCTGTTTGTAGAATACAAACAATTCACGCACGCTCATACATTAAGTGCTTTGTTCGGAGGATGATGCTACTAGCCGTATAATGTAACAATAAAAAAATCGATCATGAATTGTGAATGGAAAAAAATTACCTCGAACAGAAATCTAACTCTAGTCTTTTGATTACCTCTCCGACACCTTACCAATAGGCTAAATTGTCGGATGAAAACTAGTCAAGGTTTGGCGCTATAAATCAATTTTAATTCGCTGCTAGATTCTACGGCAGAAAATGCTCATTATGCCTCGATAATATGGTGCTCTATATGCCCCTAGTCAACAAATTTAAGTAAAAACGTGTTTTAAAATTGATAAAAATGAAAAATCAAAAATTTTATGATGGTAAAAATTGAGAAACAATGTGAACATCATGTTGCAGTGCGTACATTATAGATCAAGGTTATTTTAAGATCATAAGAGCTTATTTCGTGGTGCTCAAAAATTATAATATTTTCGTAACTTGAGAACCAAGCTAGTTTTTTTTAAATATCTCTGTAAAGATGATAAGGAGATTCCTTTTTTTGTGAAAAATTAATACTATAGGAAGTACGAAACAAATCCTCATGAAAATTTATTTAAGAAAATACGCACTTTCGTAGAAAAGCGTAGTTCTCATTATGCCTCGGGTGCTCGTTATGCCCTCATCTCCCCTACATGCAAGAAATGCAATTTATATTTTGCTTCAAATGTCCTCCAAAAGGAGCATAGCAAAATCCACAAGGCCCCAGCCTCGGATAGAAAGATTCGTCCAAAGCTAATTGTGGGCAAAAGAGGACACGAAGTGCTGGTCATCATTCCGGAGGACGATAGAGAGTGGGTGGAGGCAGCTGACATCGCAGATGCAATTATTTCAGCCGAACAGACGATGGAGGAAAGCTGCCCAACGATTTAATTGTAATCCAGAATGGAGATAATTTGGACCGACGCAACTGATTGAATACTTACTAGCTATCCTGTTTGTTGAAAGGTAGCTTGATTTTTTTGACTGATTAATATGCTTTTTTAAACTTCCATTTATAACTTCTTTCCCTTTTTTTGTTATGTTTTGTATTATTCTTGCAAAATGCTGATAATAAAAGTAAAAATTAAAAACCGATTTTTAAAAATGGGAGGAGGGGAGGGGGGTTTATTAAAGCTACGATATTATCTAGGGGGGTATATGACTTTGTTACGAAATGCTACGAAGGGGGAGGGGGGGTATAAAAACTCACAAAAAAAAAGCTACGTCATTTATGGATGTTCCCTTATGGAAAGTAACTCATTTCTTATTACTAAATTGTATTCTGGTTCCTTATGATCAAAATCGAAATAGTATTTGTGTTTTTAAATTTCGGATTATGTATCCAGTTTAGAATTCTTGATTTTCGGTTCAAATCATCATTAAAAATTGAAACCGTCGTTTAAATTTGGTTTTAAATTTCCTTCAAATTTGCTTCATGATTTTCGAAACTCATACGCATTTTTTTACATTTAGTTAATATTTTTCCGAATAAGAGAAAAATAAAAGTTTTTATGTCATATTCAGATTTGAAGTTCATGAACTTTATTCTTATGCTAAATTCAAACATAACGAAGTTTCAAAATAGCGATTTAGATTCATTATTCGAAATTTTTATTTTTAATATAGATTTGCAAGTCGGATTAGAAATATATAATTGAAATGAAGAATATTCATTGAAACCCAAAACATTCGAGTTAGGTATTGTTATGGATTCATAATTGAGTGTTCCGAAACTGATTTCATTTCTTGGATCATACTTTTAAATTCAGAAACCGATTTAATGTACATTTTTGAAACCTTATTCCGAAACAGATTGAAAATTTTAATTCAGGTTCAAAACTCAGGTGCAGATTTAGCTTGTAAATGAGTTCCATAATCAAAATTGATTTATCAAGACGACTATTTCGGTAAGGATTTAAATTGCAAGAGATCGCAGTATGATAATTCTGATTGTTAGTTCGATTTTAAAATTGAACCAAAGTCACTTCGTTTGCACAATTCAGCTGAAAATGTCAAAAATTTAGTAGAATTATAGTTCATTTTGCAAAAAAATAACAATCCATCCACAGGAATTGATTTTCAATTAAAATTGATTGATGATAAAGAAACATGTATCTTCTCTTACAGAAATTGCAAGGAATTTCATATGTTTGGCGTATTCTTCAACATTATCAATATTTTAGTATTTTCAAGAACCAAATTTCAAACTAATATCTTCAACTACGATCGAATAGGATTAGTGCTGCAAAATTTTAATCTTATACTTTTTCCTTTGAAAATTGGATTTATTTTTGGGACTTTCTTTCGAAACTTTTTGTCAGTTCAAATCAAACAAGCAAAATTAAGCTGGCCAGATTTAATTTAAAAAAAAAAATGGGAAAAGGTCCGGCCGCTCAAATTTTATTTAAGGAAACCTGATTTTTGCCGGATATATTCACATTTTATTGGAAAATCACAAAAAAAAATTAACATGCATCATTATAATTTCAAACGCCCAAAAATGAAATTTTACAAGCTGGATTTGTTCAAATAAACCTAAACGAGTTTTTGAGAGACTGAAAGAGACTGAAATACGATTCAAAATCTGGTTGTGTTTAAACTTTTATTGAATAGTTCTTTGTTGTTTGTCAAATTTTCCCGAATATTGACCGGATTTTAGTTTGGCAATTTGGAAATAGTTAAAATTTCTGAATTTTGCCAGATTTTAAACAAAAAATACCCGGATTTGCCAGGCCTGGAAACGTGCGGGAGAACTTCTGCAATCTTATCCTAAGTTCACCAGATTTTGATGCAAATTTAAGATTTCAACCATCAATGATAAAAAAATTCCTATTTTAGTGCTTAAGGATTCTCTATACCAATCCTTATCATCATTTGACAGATTTCAGGATGAATTTTCAAATGTTTCTTTTTAACACGGAAAACTTGTTTCTGTTTAACAATGAAAACGAACTAAAAATGAATAATAACATAGTATTTCAAAATAAAAAATATTTCAATTTTTCTTATTCATGCATTGTTTGAACAAATATGTCATAGAAAAAATAGGTCAACAAGCCCCCCCCCCCCCCCATGAGTCAGTTCTTCCTATGGCCCTGGTTGGCATAATAGGTGGCCCTGATCTGCTACACGGAAAAAACTGCTATCCTTCTATCTTAAAACCAAATTTAACTGCCCGAAGAAATTGTTTTATTTGGATGCACCCAACTAATGTTACAAGCCGCTATACTTCCTATTCATATTGATACTCAAGAAAGGATTAGGGTTAAAGCGGACTCCAACTTAAGCATTTATTAAATAAACTAGCAGACTAACCGATCGTTTTTCCTTAAATCGTTATGAATGTTTAACTTCATCTACTCGTCTTTGACTGCTTCAAGCTCGTTTGTCATTTTTTTTTTAAATCGTCATAAAATTCATTAAGTTGTGTGCCATTTTAAGTTGATTTTGTATGGGGCGCCCCCCCCCCCCCCCCTTCTCGCTCCTTCCATGTGAACCGAGATTCTCAAAACTATTATGCAAACCATCTCTGACTCGAAAAACTCTCGGATACTAATTGTCACTTCACTCTGACCGTCCGTTTATACGTAATGGTGTTACAAAGAAAACGCCTTAATTTTCATATGTAAGTTTAGAACAAATATACGGAGTATCAAAAGTGTTAAGCCATGATAGTTTGTTAAGCAGATAGCATATCGATCTGGTATTGTGCGTAGGTACTTTATTTTGTCCACGCGAAAAATGACGTTTTCTACAACTATGCTTTGGTGTGAAGCACATACATATGGAATTTTTGACTTAATTTTTTCATCAGTCGTTTGTGTATCAAAAATGCCACAATTTATTAGAATATTTCGAGTTGATATTTATTATGTGACAAAAGATACAGACATTTGAAAATTTTGATAGCATGTGCGTACCTTATTTTGTCCTGTACTGTATAAAATCGAAATTTTTACAAAACCTGCCACTGAATCCCGAAAGAGAGGCTTTTTTTAATTTGTGTGTTCTACAGTGCTTTTGTTATGTTAAGAAAATGTTTATCTTATCGTAAAAGTCTGTACTTCTAGTTTCAAATGCAAAAAAAAGACAATAAAGTCCTACAACTGTTTCGAGCCCCGAAAAATTTAACTCCCCGAGCAGGCAGTCAGTCAAGAAATGGTACCCGGATCCCCAAAACCAGATGTTATTTGGATAAATACCTCATTTCGTTCCCAAATATCATTCGATAGGGTAATACTTTCCGCTATTTTTTTTTTATTCCTTTGCTGCTAAATCGTTTCCCAAATCTGCGCTTCATCGGTTCGTCGTGATTGCTTCCGACTCCGGGATCCGAAAATAAGCGATTATTGAATCCGAGAAGCGGGGCTGAACGACACAAATGTGTCTTCAAGACGCTTATTGAGCTTTGTGTGGGTGCGGGTTTGTGCGTGTGAGTTTGTGTGTATCGCCTACAATCAGAGCGAAAGCAATAAGGCTTTTCCAAATACCCACAACAACACAGCATTCAATGGACGCTCCACTAGACTAGGCAACCGAACCAATAGAACCAACAACAATAACAATCTAGCGCTGTGTTGATTCACGTCTGCGGTTGAAATGTCAACATTTTCATTGCTTTGACTTTGCACCGGCTCACGTAAGCTCGTTTATTTTCTTCTTTTTTTTTCAATTCGTCTTCTGCTGGGGCAGAATAAGTGCTCGGATCTCGTAATCCTAAGCCCTGCCTCCGTTATGCTGAATCCGTTCCCTCAGTTTTCCCTTTTTTTTTTTTCTAAATTCAGCTTTTGCTACCGCTGTTGGAAAAAAATATCATAGGCGCATACCTTTGTTAGTTGAAAAAAAATTTGAAATTAGAAATTTTGAAAAAAGGCATTTATACTTCAAATTTAAACTTAACCAGTTTGATTTTGGTAAACATTGGATATTTAGTGAAAAATTTGAGATGATTTTTTTTTGTAGCAAGCTTCCCGGCAAAAAATTAAAATTTAGTTACGCCTCTGTAAGTAAAAAAAAAATCTCACAGTTGTGCCATTTCAACAACGACACCATCGTTGTTGTTTTTCCTGTTTTCTAATGGCCCCTAGACAGCCTGGGAAAACCGTAATTTTTTGGCATTCGGGAGGAACCTCCCTCTTCCAGCAAATTCGGGGGAGTCAGTCGCCCATTTTCCCAATATAACACGGGTCCCAGTCAGCCTTCGACGTCTTTCGACGACTTTACGCGTCTTTCTCTCACAAAAACACACACACATTCATCCATCTATCGCATACGCAAAGCACACGCAATCGGCATCGGCTTTTGTTGATTTTTTATTTCCGGCGCCCGCCCTCAATATTTTTCTGGGTTCCGGTTGACTTTTCACGCACGGGGGAAAAGCGATATTTTGTTGGCTTAAAGGAAAAGCTTCAGCACCTCCAACAGTTTCAGCACGCTTTTCTCAATGGCCATCTTCGCCAGAACGCATCGAAATAAATGGAAGCTCTCGGATAAAAAATTGTTTATAAATCCAAATGCTTATTCCGAACCAGTAAAAAAATACCAGGAAAAACGACGAGAAGATATTGCGGATTTTATGAGGTTTTCGGTTTGCTTTATGGTTTTGAGCTTTCCTACGGGAGCTCTATAAATTTTTATGCGGGTGTGTGTGGTTGGTTTGGCAGGAGCCCTCAAACAAAGCAGAAGGTTGATGGTTATTATTTCGGGTTCAGCATATCATTGCACTTGATTATCATGCCGTTTTTATGGTGAAAGTTTCTGATAAGACGTAATCGTAAATAAAAAAAACAGCTTTTCTAGGCCGATAATATAAAACCGATTTTGTCACTTTGGTAGCTCGATGAAAACATTCGAATTTGAATCCTGTTTTTTTAAACAGACAGAAATGACAAAAATGACAAAAATGACAAAAATGACAAAAATGACAAAAATGACAAAATGACAAAAATGACAAAAATGACAAAAATGACAAAAATGACAAAAATGACAAAAATGACAAAAATGACAAAAATGACAAAAATGACAAAAATGACAAAAATGACAAAAATGACAAAAATGACAAAAATGACAAAAATGACAAAAATGACAAAAATGACAAAAATGACAAAAATGACAAAAATGACAAAAATGACAAAAATGACAAAAATGACAAAAATGACAAAAATGACAAAAATGACAAAAATGACAAAAATGACAAAAATGACAAAAATGACAAAAATGACAAAAATGACAAAAATGACAAAAATGACAAAAATGACAAAAATGACAAAAATGACAAAAATGACAAAAATGACAAAAATGACAAAAATGACAAAAATGACAAAAATGACAAAAATGACAAAAATGACAAAAATGACAAAAATGACAAAAATGACAAAAATGACAAAAATGACAAAAATGACAAAAATGACAAAAATGACAAAAATGACAAAAATGACAAAAATGACAAAAATGACAAAAATGACAAAAATGACAAAAATGACAAAAATGACAAAAATGACAAAAATGACAAAAATGACAAAAATGACGAAAATGACAAAATGACAAAATGACAAAAATGACAAAAATGACAAAAATGACAAAAATGACAAAAATGACAAAAATGACAAAAATGACAAAAATGACAAAAATGACAAAAATGACAAAAATGACAAAAATGACAAAAATGACAAAAATGACAAAAATGACAAAAATGACAAAAATGACAAAAATGACAAAAATGACAAAAATGACAAAAATGACAAAAATGACAAAAATGACAAAAATGACAAAAATGACAAAAATGACAAAAATGACAAAAATGACAAAAATGACAAAAATGACAAAAATGACAAAAATGACAAAAATGACAAAAATGACAAAAATGACAAAAATGACAAAAATGACAAAAATGACAAAAATGACAAAAATGACAAAAATGACAAAAATGACAAAAATGACAAAAATGACAAAAATGACAAAATGACAAAAATGACAAAAATGACAAAAATGACAAAAATGACAAAAATGACAAAAATGACAAAAATGACAAAAAAATACAAATATGACAAAAATTTGAGACCCACCTTTTTCGGGAATTGAGAAAAAGACATGTTTTTTTCATATTTCATTTGTCATAACTCGAAAACTCTTATCAAACAAATGGAGCCAAATTTGGCACGTCACGTTTTTAAGATACTTAAAATTATTCTATGGTTTAGTTCGTGATCCGCTCTGAAAAGGTAGGGGTAAATGATGTGTAATTTATATCAATTCAATAATCAAAGAACTTATGAAGCTTAAAGAAACAGATTAGAATGACCAGATCTTGAATACATCTTTATAGATCAAGATTCAGAAAATAAGTTTGTTATCTTTGTAATTCGAAACTCCAGTTTTAGCTTTCATTTTATAGTGGTTGCTTTTGAATTATGTTGTAAGTGGATTTAAAATATTTAATGCCAACAAAACAATAGAAAATTGAATGATTTTTAAAAATTTCATTTATTTTTGACAGGTGAAGCAAAGCACATCGTGTCAGCTAGTATCACTTTAAATGTCAAAACGTTTTCAATTGATTTTTCATTTAAACAAGGTTTGTGGCAACTAACCCTTTTTTCTAAGTAGGTTGAAATCCCATGTTTTCGTAAAATTTAAAATAATTGGTTAAACCAATAATTTTCCATTTTAGTCAATTTTATGTCCCATCATCCTTAAAACTTTTAATGTACAAGCGGTATGATAATCTGTGGACATTCAGTTATTAGAAGCCTTTGAAGTTGAAAAATGTTGCATGATTCCAGTTGACGGTATTTGACAATGTTAATCCATCAACATGGCGTCATTTTGTGCCCTTCGATTTTCCAACCAATATGGCATTATGGTCCGATAAATGACTTATTACGGTTTTATGAGAGCTAAAATTTCAATACTGTAAATGACTAAAAATCGCATTAAACTTGGGTGAAAGGGCTAAAACAGAAGAAATCAAATTTTGCTATTTGACGCCATCTTGAAATAAAAGATTACGGCCTCCTGCTAAAATTTAAAACGCTTTTGGTATTGGATGAAACGGCTAAACAAGAAGAAATCAAATTTCGCTTTCTGACGCGCCATATTGAAATCCAAAATGGCAGGCAGAAAAGCGGCTAAAAATTTCAAAACATATCACACTGAAAGTTTCAAATTTTAATTAAAATGTCCAACAAGCTACAAAACTTACCATGATTAGTTGTAAGGAGAATGATACCTAATAATTGTTAAATTTAATTCATTTTAATTTGAATTCTTTCTTCATTTTCAACTAAAGGGTTGATTGAAAAATTCCGCTGTAGTATTTTGAATTTGTAAAAATATTTGATTTAATTTAATTGCAATTTGAAATGTGAATTTTCGATAACTGGAAAAAAAAAATCCATTTTAAACTTTTAATAATTTATTCAATGGTTGATGCTTTAATTTAATCTGATAAAAAGAAGTTTATATTTATTATAATTTCAAAAGTGCCAGTTATAGAAGTCAGAGATAAAATCTTTTATAAAAAAATCTTCCAGTTATCAAAGATAAAAATTATAACTTCATGTATAATTATACTGACAAGGAAAATTTGGGAAATGGGTAACATCGTGAATGATCAATAAAAACTGATAAGAAAAAAAAAGGAGTTCCAAGTTTTGTTGTAAATATTGGAAGCACAAAGCAAATACAAAGTCAGTTAACATTGCGCAATAAAATTTAGTTTTAACATAGCTACACCGAATAATTTTTCAAACTTTTTTTTTTGATTTATGTGAAAATTATGATTGATTCAGAAACATGATTTTATTTGAAAAAAAAAAACAATTAAAAGTTTTAAATTTTTTATCACAGGTTTGAAGTTTAAAATTACAAACTCTGTGTATATTTAAATTTAAATATTTGGTCTTGGATAGAACAAAAACTTGAAACTATGTTAAAATTATAAAAGTTTTAGATTTCAAGGCTTATGTTTCAATGAAACCATAATTCTGGATTAAAAAAGAGACAAATTTGATCATAATATTTCTGAAACTTTTGCCAAATTTTATTGAACACATTTAGTTTTGGTTATAAGGAGTTTTAAAATATATCATTTTTAACTGAAACTGATTAGCTTACAAACAATTTATGAAAAATTCTCATCTTGATTCTGTTTATCATACTTCAATGGTCTAAAAAGTAAAATTCTACAATTGAAAAAATGGAAAGGTATCGGTCGTAACTAGTGGTTCCGGTTATCCCGCTACTCCACATTCTTTTCAATTTCTCTTGATGTTTTGCCTTCAAGAGACACACTACAACCGTTCTTCACTTCAATATCGTTCAAACTGATTTTAATAACCATTTGTCAAGACTTGCACCTATTTGTCACTCCTTCTCTTTTTCTCTCGTATTTTTCATCATACTCTCTTTTCGCTATCAGTAATTTTCCGTCTTTTTTCTCGCATAGCTACTCATTTTATTATCATTGGGTATTTTTTCTCTTTTCCACTGATATAAATTATCAATTTATATTTATTCTACAAATTGGATATATTTTACTTTTCAGTTCATTAAATTATATATTATTAATCGCGTCTATTCACTACAGTATCATTATCAGTATTTTTGACATTACTACAGAAAGTATAAGTAAAAAATTGATTTTGTTCAACATATTTGTTGAAACCTGCAAAACAAATAAGATTTACGCTTCAAAATTATTAAAAATTTATTTTGGTTAAAAACTTCTTAAAAATTTGAGAAATGAGGAAAAGTTATAAAATAAATAACCTCTACAACTTTATTTACAGAACTCAAAATTACTTGAAATCTTGAGGAAAGTTAAAAAATCCTTTAAAACTTTTATTTGTGAATGACATGTATTTGATATAAGTTTTTGTTTAAAAAAGATTCAGAAAATTCTCAAATGTGTTTTACTTAGTTTCAAAATCACTTCAATTACAAAAACTGATAGAAATACAGACCCCGTTCGATTTTGGCAACACGCCCGTACATTTTGTGTTGCAAAAATCGAATGTTGCCAAAATCGAACTGTTTTTTTTCTCATCATGTTTTTCAGTTATTTTTATAAAATAACAATTATTGTTATCAAAAACGTTGGCTTTAGTCAGTTTCCGACCATTTGTAGTCATTTTTAAATTTTTTCATCATGTTTTGATGCATTTTGCACTTTTCTTGTTTTGTTTACAATGTTTGTTTTCTTTTTTCATATTTGATGTTTTTGTCAATCTTCATCAATTTTTAGTTGTTTTTTGTCATATTCGGTCTATTGTTTGAATTTGTTTTTTAACTTTTTGAATTTTTCATCTTTTTGTCATTTTTGAGTACTTTATCAAATTTAAAAAAATCGTTGCTTTTTATTGTTTCATTTTATCACTATTTCAGAACATAAAAACGTATTTTTGGTGTTTGTCTAAATTTAATTGGTCCTGTCATAACGAAAACTAAAAGGTAATGTTGTTTCTAAAAACCGTTTGATTTTGGCACATGTGCCAAAATCGGATGTTGCCAAAATCGAATGTTGCCAAAATCGAATGTTGCCAAAAACGAACGGGGTCTTTATTGCATATTTAGATTCGGGCGCCCAAATTAGTCAAAATTACCTTTTGAATTCATTGCACCTCATAAAAATGTAAATTTTGAGGCCTTGTTTAAATTATTTAAACCTATTTGGTTGAGCATTTAGAAGAACAAAAATTCTGGAGACGAGATAGGATTTTTGTATATCAAGTTTTGAGTTAAAATACAAAAGATTCATATTGATTTGCACAATCAAAGTAAGTTTCAATTCGCGAACGTCAAATAGTGTCGGATATTAGAATGTCTCAAGCCAAGGGTGATAGAAGACAAAATTCCGCCGGAGGCGAGAAAAATTTCTAATTTGCTTGAAAACAATAATTTTCAAATACATTTTAAGATCAAGTAATTATCCGTTACTGCGATAAAAAATTTACTTGGAAAAAATCTTCATGGAGGGGGTTAAACCCCCTAAAACCCCCTGTTCGCACGGCCTTGTATAAAACGTTTGTATTTGCTAAGTGTAAGTGAATCTCGTTTTTAAGCTTGTTTTGCCTCGAGAGCATTGGAGATGAAAGCTTAAATCTGAGAAAAAGGCTTAAATCTGACAAAAAAAAGCTTAAATCTGAGTGATGATCTCCACACGACTTCTATAAGGTTGCATCCGAGAGGTTGTACGTCAAAGGCGTACCACCACACTTTTATGCTTTCAAAAATATCCAAGACCAATTTTCAACACTTAATCAAAACTTTATCATACGAAGCTAATCTGATGCTTGCCTTTCCGCCTTTTTTTATTTCTCCACAGATTCATCTATTAAGTTTTGTACAACAAAGAAAATCTTAAGACTTCAAGTAATTCAATGGTGTAAATTTTGTAGAAATCGCTTCCACAGATCCTGAGACATATGGCTCAAGATCTGGTGTTCCCACTATTTTTTCTCGATGGACTGTAGTGCAACCAAAACACACGGGTGTTAAAAATGACCTTAGCTCAATTATATTTTACGAAATGAGTGAAAGAAGGAGTTGTTCTTTTTAAAGCCGTGATAATTTTTAGATTTACTGTTTAAAGCATAAACTTTTTTCTCAAAAAAAAAACATACTTCTACCCTCTGATATAGACCATTTTCATATAAACTAGCAAGAACCTGGTCAAATCAGGTTATTCGTCTTTATTTTCCAGCTACATTTGATTTCAAAAAGAAATCTCTCCAGATAATACCTCCTCCTTAAATCTGTATCGAATGAAACAAATTATGCATGTCCGTAAACACCCGGAACATGATTGAAGTTGATACAGATGAATATTCCTTTTGCCGGTGCCGCATCAAAAATTTGCATTTATCCTTTAACGTGTCCCAAAAGTATCGAAGCTTTTGATATTGGCATTGTTTGGCTTCGCAAAAGCTTAGAATAGAAAACTCAAACTCTTGAAAGAAGGACGATCTTTAGTCATAGCCCGAGCATTTCGGAGGACCAGGGCACAGAAATCGAATTCATAAATATTCGATGAACCCTGGACAAATAGGACCAATAAATTTACCCAAACAGACTAACATTTTTACCCGAAGATCTGTAACCAATAAAAGACCCAAAGTATTGAAAGTTACGGTTCCAACGGGAAGGGGGAGACTCTTTTATTTATCTTCTTTTTATTTTGTACCACCACACAGCCCCGAAAATGCACTCAAACTGGTTCAGGAAGGACCCAGCAGACATGGCCAACGGGATCCCAAATCCCCGACATGGTTTCGCACCAAAACCCAAAAAACTCACACCCACCCACATTCGGGCTGGCTGTCTGCAAGTTGTTGATGGTTCGTGTCATTTATTGATAAATATCCGAATCCCACAATCAATTATTGTGGGAGACCCTGTAAAAAAAAGGAGATCCAACCCTCGGCAGCTCAGGGAAGCATCCTTCAGGTTTCTGTTTCTGGACCTGGATGAAGGAAAGCAGACAGAGGAAAGACGCTTCCTGAAAACAGTTTACAACTTCGATCCCTCAAGAGGGTACTTTGAGAGCCCCAAAACCGGATAAGCACGATGTTCGTAAATATCGACATCTCTAGATTGTGTTGACGATTGATTTCCGTTCAGTTGCGAGACTTTTTCGGATGAGTTCAAACCTATTGGGTGCATCTGTTTGAGTGAAAGAAAGAAAAGATGACAAAAAAAATTAATCTACACGTAGACTGCAGGAATCAAATATTTCTACAAAGGGTTTTGAAGAAAATAAAACAAAATCAAGCACTTTTCGAATTTGACTTTACACCTGAACAGTAAGGGGCTAACAAAATCGAACAATTTTTATTGGCATTTTCATTATGTGTTTGTTTAAATACATAGTATACTATTGATATTTTTACTATTGTATTTTTTCGTACAGTTGACAGTTGAAGAAAAACAGAAGTAGGACTTTTAAGAAGTGTATTAGAAAACAATGCAACACTCCGTTTAGTGAATAAATCTTGAATGTATGGATGGATATTGATAAAGTTTATAATGCAATGTGTACGTATACAAAATTGTGACAATTTGTCAAGTTGTTTTTGGGATAGGGTCCAATACTGAATTTATTGACATTTTTTTTTGGGCAGGATCGATAGGAATCGTGAAACGTCCTCCTTGTAGACCCAAAAACAGCTGGAAATCAACTATTCGACCAAAGTTCACATGGTAAATCGTTTTAGAAGTCCTAGAGGACCCAATGGTAAGCTAAAATTTGAATGAATGTGAAGATTATTGATTCCACGAAGTGAAAGGAATGTGAGAGTTTTTTTCAAGCTCAATCCGAAAATATACATAGAGGAAGTGTTGAAAAAGTCAAATGTACAAGGTAAAAAAGCTGACCACTGGTAAAATAAACAAAATTCGGTGGTCAAATCGTGCGCAAAATATTTGGTCTGCTTGTTGGAGAGATATTTTGAAAAATTTCGTAACGGACAACAAAACAAACTCTTTGCCGATCACCTGGCAGGTTGCCTACAGAAACTTTTCGTTGACAAGCCACGCCTGTGTGATTTTTGTCATTTTGTCATTCTTGTCATTCTTGTCATTCTTGTCATTTTTGTCATTTTTGTAATTTTTGTAATTTTTGTCATTTTTGTCATTTTTGTCATTTTTGTCATTTTTGTCATTTTTGTCATTTTTGTCATTTTTGTCATTTTTGTCATTTTTGTCATTTTTGTCATTTTTGTCATTTTTGCCATTTTTGTCATTTTTGTCATTTTTGTCATTTTTGTCATTTTTGTCATTTTTGTCATTTTTGTCATTTTTGTCATTTTTGTCATTTTTGTCATTTTTGTCATTTTTGTCATTTTTGTCATTTTTGTCATTTTTGTCATTTTTGTCATTTTTGTCATTTTTGTCATTTTTGTCAATTTTGTCAATTTTGTCATTTTTGTCATTTTTGTCATTTTTGTCATTTTTGTCATTTTTGTCATTTTTGTCATTTTTGTCATTTTTGTCATTTTTGTCATTTTTGTCATTTTTGTCATTTTTGTCATTTTTGTCATTTTTGTCATTTTTGTCATTTTTGTCATTTTTGTCATTTTTGTCATTTTTGTCATTTTTGTCATTTTTGTCATTTTTGTCATTTTTGTCATTTTTGTCATTTTTGTCATTTTTGTCATTTTTGTCATTTTTGTCATTTTTGTCATTTTTGTCATTTTTGTCATTTTTGTCATTTTTGTCATTTTTGTCATTTTTGTCATTTTTGTCATTTTTGTCATTTTTGTCATTTTTGTCATTTTTGTCATTTTTGTCATTTTTGTCATTTTTGTCATTTTTGTCATTTTTGTCATTTTTGTCATTTTTGTCATTTTTGTCATTTTTGTCATTTTTGTCATTTTTGTCATTTTTGTCATTTTTGTCATTTTTGTCATTTTTGTCATTTTTGTCATTTTTGTCATTTTTGTCATTTTTGTCATTTTTGTCATTTTTGTTATTTTTGTCATTTTTGTCATTTTTGTCATTTTTGTCATTTTTGTCATTTTTGTCATTTTTGTCATTTTTGTCATTTTTGTCATTTTTGTCATTTTTGTCATTTTTGTCATTTTTGTCATTTTTGTCATTTTTGTCATTTTTGTCATTTTTGTCATTTTTGTCATTTTTGTCATTTTTGTCATTTTTGTCATTTTTGTCATTTTTGTCATTTTTGTCATTTTTGTCATTTTTGTCATTTTTGTCATTTTTGTCATTTTTGTCATTTTTGTCATTTTTGTCATTTTTGTCATTTTTGTCATTTTTGTCATTTTTGTCATTTTTGTCATTTTTGTCATTTTTGTCATTTTTGTCATTTTTGTCATTTTTGTCATTTTTGTCATTTTTGTCATTTTTGTCATTTTTGTCATTTTTGTCATTTTTGTCATTTTTGTCATTTTTGTCATTTTTGTCATTTTTGTCATTTTTGTCA
>NW_026598885.1:0-22602 GCF_029784155.1 Uranotaenia lowii
AAAATTGTTTTTGCGGCTCACAAGAACAGATTTTGTTGCTTTTTATATGCTTTTAGTAAGGCTTTTTCTAAAATTTTAATTTTAATTTTTCGATTAAAGGATACCTGTTTGAGGATTTCATCGACAAAATACCTTCACTAGAGCCTTAAATACGTAATTATGGTTCGATTTTCTTTCACATAATTTAGGTTTTGAATTACTCACAATTTCGACATTTCAACTAAGGTTTACAAAATACTTAAATTCATTTTCACTTAAATTCGTAAAAAAACAATTTTTTTTTTAATTGTCATTTAGTCATCGTAGCATTAGCAGTTTAATTCGTGCTAAGCAACCCTCGAATAAAAAGGATAAATTTGAGTACGGCTGCCGAACTTAGTATTGAGTATGCCCCTCAGAACTTAGTTTGGCGATTGCCCAGTCAAACTCAAAGTTGAGGGCTGCCACTGAAGTGCTGTTTTGAACCAAAACTACTTAATTTTGAGTTTAAAAAAAGGAGCGTGTACGTGTACGTGTACGAGTGTGTAATTTGGTGATTACGGAAAACAATCTTCTCAACACAATCGATTTGTTGGCGCGTCTGGCCGAGGGCCCCGGAAGGTTTGGTCCTTCTTATCGAAATGCTTCGCTCGATAAGAATCGAAGGTGGTGGATCAAGAAAGAAACACCGGAATCGTCCACTCGGGAGACTTCCGTCGTCAGCAGTAGCGGTACCGCGACGAAGGAAATCAAACGTGGAAAACGGGAACGGGAAGAAGCAGCCGCCGAACAGAAGCGCGAGAAAGAAGCCGAGAAACGGCGAGAAAAATCGATCAGAGGTGTTATTTTATTTTTGTTCGAATAAGAGCTGTTCGATAACTTGTTTTTTTTATATTTCAGCTGCTCTAACTGCAGCAGCGGCCGACGAATACGAGCTGCAGGCTGTCACGGAGCGCGAGTCGCGAGCCTTGGAGAGCAAACGAGATCGCAGCGAACGGGATTCCCATACCTGCATCCTGCACTGAAAAACCGGTGTATAGTTTCGATTCTGGATTGCAGTCGAAGAGCAGTTTTGGAACAGAAAATTACTCCGGTAGTAGAACGGAGTGGATCTGTTACAGTGCTCAAACAGGAACAAAATCTCCGTAATTCGGAAACCATGGAAGGAAAACCGGTTCAAGTGCTGGAAATCGGAGACGACCACATGTTTGTGTTAAACGAAAATGCACTGAACGAAATATTGTTTAGGAATAGGTTCCGGACCGAACTGTGTTGTATCGGTAGCCGGTGATTTTCGAAAGGGCGAAAGTTTTCTGAATTTGTGGCTGCGCTAATGTACTCAAAGTACGGATGCCATTAGGCTGCCTCAGCCTGATTGGATGACGGAAACAAGCCGCTAACCCGATTTTTGTGGCGCGGTAGAAGTGAACGGGACACAACCGGTATACTTATGTGATCGGATATTTTTCTGCACGACATGCCGAAAGGAGGAAAGTTGGCAATTCTGCTCATGGAGCCACGGGGTGCCTTCGAAAGCCCAAGCACATCACGGGATTGTGCCTCAGTTTTTGCGTAGAGTACTGTCCATAAAGATCTTCTGACTAAATAATTAGAATTGTAGATACGCTAAACTCTCTTCTATTACAGCTAGCCCTGAAAATGGACGTCTAGCGTTTACAAAGGCGAAAACAATGGCAAAAATTGTTCCAGAGACTTCAGTTTCTAGCCGAAGACTGGTACGAAGCTGGTGCATTAGGAGGATTTCACGGAAATTGTATGCTTTCTCATGCCACACCCCGGCTTAACCGTGGCTACGAATCAAACATTCGTTGGCTGACATTACCCCAGAGTTGAAAAAATCTCAAGGAGCTGGTTCCCATGTTGTTTGTCCCACAGAACCTCATTGTCAAAGAGATCAATGGTCAGAACTTGAGATTTAGTTCAATATTTCAAATCATACATCCATTTACAAGGGAAACGATCTGCCCGAACCCAAAGTATGCTCGTTGCAACGGCTAAAGCAAATAATCTAACGGCAGTGGCGGCTGCTGAAGAAATCTATGTCCAGTTTGTGGAAGACGTTTGCGGTGGAGCAAAACCTTACCTGAACTCAAACCATCTGGATTCAGAACATAATCACATCAAGAAGAAGTTTTACATCACTCTGGCAAACCTAAGATGGAAGGAGAGAAGTTTTCCAAAAAAATACCGTGAAAAGTTGGAACTGGATTCCAATGACGCATCCACCACGTTCCGGGCGCGTAACGAAAGCAAAAACAGCCGAACAGATTGGTGCAATACTAAACTCAAAAGTCATCGCAACGACAATTACTTGGCAAGTAACGATCTGTTGTAACTGTCCCTTGGATCCAACTACTGCGTCGAGGAGTATGCCGACCGCCTGCCGAGTATCCATAATATGTTGCAAGAATACCAAATCCACTCGAACGTTGTTTTTTTCCCAGACAAACCAATGTTCTACCATGCCATTAGCGTAAGTTGAATCTTGTTTAATTTATAGAGACAATATTCATAATTATTGTTTTCCAACAGCAAAAGTACGATCAGCTTCGGATGGTGGATCAAAACTCGGAAAACTTTCAAACTCCCAGAAAATGGCAAAATATCTGGAAGCCACCTGTTTCGAAATGTATCGAATCCATGCGACCGCTGCATCCGCCCAAGATTTGGGAAGACATAAGCCCCCAGTTCTTGGTTACCTTCTGGTCCCTGAAAATGTGTGATCTGCAAGTTCCTATTGAGAGTTATCAGAAGGAAGTAAACAAGCTAAAGCAGCTGACCAAGTCATCAATGGGTTCCAAAGAACAAAATGCATCGAAGAACAAGAAGGAACAGGAGCGCCACAATTCTCTGATCGACAAGTCACAGGACGAGAGAAAGAAACATCAGGAACACGTCGACAAGATCATGCATCGACTGACGAGCGAGATGATTCCTGGTGCCTATCCCGAGTCTGCAGCTTTGTCTGTTCTCGCGGTGCAGACTCACAGCCTTGGATGCGTTGAACTTTGCCACACAGCCTTGAAGACGGTCAATTTGTTTACCCTCCTATGCTACTATCGAATATTCTGCAACACCACTTACTCCCGAAAACGAAGCCACACATTACGGGAGATTCCTGTGCGCTATGTTGGAGATGGTTATGCGATGACATGCCGATTAGAGCACATTCAGTCGCGAGTGCTGCAATTATCCAGGCTAAGTACAAAATTCCGCGTGAGCAATCAAGCAAACGAAATCTATCGTCACGTTTGCCACAAGTGGCATGACAAAATTACCGAAGCGATGGTGTTTTGCTTAGATTCCAAGGTTTACATACATATTTGCATTTAGCTGATTATTCTTATGCGAGTTTTGCCAAGCTTCCCGGTACTTGCCAAGCTGACTCAGATAATTGCAAAAAAGTTGAAAAGTTGAAATGAGAGGTATGTTCTTTTATCTCTTTCGCTTTTGTAAACTACAAAATTGCATGTATCGGCAGCACCAAATTGTTGGCCAGTGAAGCTAAAGGTTGAGACGAATTAAAAGTCAGATATGGAGACAAAATCATTCTGAGCTGGAGGAACTCTTGTACCAATTCTACACTACAGCTCACAGCAACCGCTGTGTTATTCTAAAATTTGAACACTTCAATCGGTGCACGCTGGACCGCTTCGTCCAAGACTGTGACAGGTAACCGGAACAAGAACAATCAACTTTTACTTGCAGTTTTACTTGCTGTTATAGATCTAAAAGGTAAGTTTATTTCAATCAATATTAATCAGAAGTTTTATGCTTTACGCATCCTGAACCGCAAGGCAGAAATATTTTACTTAGTACATGAAAAGAAAACTTTTTCTTAGCGTTATACGAGATCTTGGGTTCTATTTTTGTTTCCTAATAAAAAAATATGTTTATTCTTTGAATTTGTATAGCTTAAAGGTTTCTTTACATTTCGACATAAGTGATGAAAACATTCTTCAAGAAAGCAATATGTGTTTGCAGAATCAGAATTTAGATTCAGTATTCAGATTCCAAATAAGATACATATTTATGATTTTGATACAGAATTCAAATTCAGATTTTTGAAGCAGTTTTCAGAACCCATATTCAGAATTCCGATTCGGAATTCAGAATCAACATTCAGCTTCAGTATTCAGATTCAAAATTTAAATTCAGAACACAGATTCAGGATTCAGATTTAGAACCCATGTCCAGAATCTAGATTGAGAATAAAATTGAATTTGGTTCCTGCAATTGTTCGCTTTTTACTCTGTTAACGCATTAGGAAGCCAGACAGAATCAAAATTCATATTAAGAATTTAATTCATATTTACAATTTAGAATCGGCATTGAAAATTCAAAACTCCAATTAGATGCAGACTTATAATTCAGAGTCACAGTTAAAATTCAAAAATCATCATTCTGTTCCGAACTTATAGTCAAATGCATGATTTGAATTCCAAATTTAGCGCTGATGTGGTCTAGTGGATAAGCTGGCGCGAGTCTGGTAACCCAGGCGTACTGGGTTCGATTCCCGGTATCGGCAAGAAAAACTTTTGGGTTCGTATCCCATAATAGTTGCCGACAAGTAAGACTTGTTTCTATATATAACTTACTATATACCTATAACTAAATATTCCAGAGGGAATGCATCTGGGGTTAATCTCAAGAGACTAATGCAAGCGGAGTGGATTGCCAACCATTGTAGGTCTCTGAAGGTTTGATGCCTTCCCTCGACGAACCATCGGCCGTGGAAGCCTGAGAAGCAATTCGAAGGCCAAGCCACACAGACATAGGCTGAACCTTGCTACCGATGGGGGAACCATACATACATACATACATACATACACAAATGCATGTTTTGATTTTAAAATGCATTTCAGTCATTCAGCATCAAAATTAAAATTTCGATTATCCGAATTTCCCCTCTTTGGTAATTTTTGAAATTTTAAAGTCGATTTTTGACAAAAACAGTTTTTCGAAAAAACACCACTTTGGTTGATTTTCATGAGCAAAAAGTGGTTTCTCGTATTTCTCGTATCGAATCAAGTACTAGATTTGCCCTTTTGAAATGTTACGCGAGATTTGCAAACATCTTCAATCACCTACTCTTTCAAGCAAAAGCATGAATACATGCTAGAGCGAAAGCTATTTTATTTGGGAAGCAAGAAGGAGATAACACCGAAACAAACCAAGGTATAGAAAATCGCATCGACTTTGAGAAAACGGAGTCTGGCGTGCGGAAAGGAAAGGAAAATAAAAACAACAAAACAAATCTTGTTAAGTTGGCAGCTCCACCTGCATAACCTAATTAAACAGTTGGTATTTTCTAGCCGTGCTCCACAGATTGGCCACCAGTTACGAGCTGTTCGAAATTGAAAAAAAAAAAACAGCCAGACAGGCAATTGCCCAAAGTCTACAGAAAAGGCGTTGAAACCGTGAGTATTTCTTGGAACCAAAGTTATATTTATTCCTGAACGGAAACTCTTTTTCTGACAGGACCCCTTTTTGATCGAGCTCTCGAGATTCACCAGTGACCACCTTGTGCACTTCCGGTTCCGATATCCGAGAGGGCAACTCGCCACTTCCCTGTTGACTGAAAGCACATTCAGACGCCGCTACCTAGTGCTTCGGCGGACAAGCAGCCAACCAAGGAAAGCAAGTTTCGGCGCCCTCTTCCGGAGCACATGTTCGTGCCGATCTAAAGGGGTGAGTCATTCGAAAACCTTCCGAAGTCCAATAGGGTCACCGCCTTTTATCAGCTGAGGACACAATTGCCGGTTTTTTTTTCGCGTCTACTGGTGGTCAAAGACGTTTTTCGAAGTCCCTTTTGTGTTAGCCAACTGCAGGAGGACAGTTTCGTTTCCCTAGGATCGATGCGGTGGTTCGGAGTAAGAAGGGGTCACCGGTGCGGAAATATCCTCTCAATCGCTTGGCCAACAGATGACAAGAGAATGGAACACCAGAGAAAGTCCACAGAATGGACAGGAACATCGAACGTCCTTTGGACGCGCTGAAGTGCGCGGAATTGCAGCTGTTGTCAGCTGTATCACGTGTGCTAAAAGTGAATGGTGGTGTCCAGTGTCAATGCATGAAAGCAGTGTGGAGGACTGGATAGGTCTGTCGTACTCAACGGTGGAAGTAACAGCCCACCCGATGTGGGAGGATGATACGGTGCGGTGAAGGGATTGTTCGAGGCTCAAGCAAGGTCTGCCCGCACCTAATAAACGCCTGGAAGGTATGCAACCGGAGAGCCGAAGCATCTAAGCAGAACCAAATGTAAGTCGCTAACTTTTATTAATATTTGGGGAGAAAATGGCACCTATCGATTGAAGTTAATCAACACTTATGCTCGCAAAAGCTTGTTGATATTATTTTGTGGCACCGACCAAACCAACCGTTGTTAAACATCATTTCTAAATTTTTCAACGTGAACATATATTTATGTCAGCAGTAAAATAAGATGATTTATAATCGGAAGATAAAGATGAACTTAACATTTCATGTAATATTTAATTTGATATAACACTCGGTATGATACATTGTAAAATTAGCACATACATTGCTCATATCATGCAATCTCAAAAAGGTTTAAGAATTTAGATTTGGGTTTTTAATAACATGAAACCATTTAACATTACATTATCAAGCATTAAATTCAAACTCAATTTAAAGAAACTTATTTTATCGTGTTATTTCGTGTTTTTCGTTCTCGTGTTTTTTCGCGCAAAATCTAACGGCCGCATTTTTGGATAGAAAAGTGCATCCACGCGATCTGAATCTGATTTGGTCTGTGTATTATTCCAAGGCTTAAACCTGATCAACGAAAGTGCATTAAGTATCAATTACAAACGGCAGTGGCTGGAGAAACTCGTGTACCAATTCTACACCACATCAAGCAGTGCATGCTGGACCGCTTCGTCTAAGACTGAGCCATTGGTAACCGGAACAAAAAAGACCAGTCAACTTTCAGTTGTTTTCGACTTGCTGATACAGTTTCAAACGGTAAGTTTTATTGAATTTTAATCAACAGTTCTATGTTCAACGCATTCCGAACCGCGGTACAGAAAGATTATACATAGAACATAAAAAGAAGAAAAATTCTTCTAACACTTATTAGTAATAATTTTATTATATGTAAAATTAATACAAAATATTATAAACTTCTAAATCGAAGCAATCGGAAGATTCCCTTTAATTAAACCACGGTATAAGAAAAGCTCAGATATTGCTGTTTCAATCGAAAACGAAGTAAGTTACTTTTGAAATACCGGTAGATACCGGTATTTCAAAAGTAAGTTCAGATGAACTTTTCTTATACTGTGCTTGAATTAAAAAGAATCTTTCGATTGCTTTGATTCAGTAGAATTATTCAACCCTGTAGGCTCATATCATATATTAGAAACATGTTGATTATTGATTCATTTTAAGAAGCTTTTTCATAATTTTATGGCACTTGTTCATTATGACAGTTAGAAAGAAATAAACGTTAAGGTCGAGAATTTCCTTCAAATCTCAATCAATTAAGCCACACATCAGGTTCTTCAGTTTGTCTGTAATTTGTTATCAGTCTCATACAACTTTACCTTTATTGGTCCAGATGGTTTGAAATGTAACAATCATCTAAACTACAGCTAAGTGTGTAGAATTAAATATTTTATTTAAGAGTTTAAATATTTTTGTGCGTTTACATTACGTCGTTTTTTTATAACTACGTTGAATGTATTGTTCCAAACATTTGCAGCTTATATTAGATACGTCAATTTACAAGAATTTTTAGTAACGTCATACAATGAGAATAGCGATTCTTAGTGTAATTCTTTTACATTAGGTTTGTTAAAAGATTTTATTGATTTCTACCAATATCAATCAACCAAAATCTTCCCCAGTTCCAAAGGGATTATTATTTTCGTACAGTTTCGATCCGAAACAACTTATTGTTAGCACTCTTATAATACTGCTAATATAAAATTGGTCGTTCACTACGAAATGCAATACTTTGGATTTTTTCGACAAATATTTTTAATTTGATTTGTGAATATTGTTTGGAACGGATAGCTTATAGGTTGCTTTATTAGCTAAATAAAAGTTAGCTATTTTGTTTTCTTACCATTTTCAAAAAGCCAAAAATGAAGCGAAACTAAAATAGGTGATTAAGAAATTGTTGAGAAACAGATTCAGATTCAGATTTAGATTCAGTATTCAGATTCAAAATTAGGTTTAGGATTAACTTTCAGATTTTAAATTCAGATTTTAGATGCAGATTTCAGATTAGATAAGATTCAGAACTCATATTCAGAATTCAGATTCGGAATTCATAATAAGCGTTCGGGTTCTGAATATGAATTCAGAGTTCAAATTCAAAACTCAGATTCTGGATCCAGATTCAGAACCAAATCGATGTTGTTATTTTTGCAATTGTTTGCTTAACTTAACACTGTGAAACGGAATTAAAATTATATGCAGACTCATTGTTTAAATTTAAACTCATCGTTTAGTCATTCATATACAAGATTCAAATTCAGATTTTAGGTTTGAAATTTAAATTCGCTAATTCAATTTAAGGTTACAATGTGTAAATACTTATGCAAATATGAAATAGATAGCCCTTACTTCTAAGTAAGGTTTAAAATAAGAATGCTCTCAAAGGCATTGAAATTTTTGCTTCTAGCTCTTGACATAGTTCAAATTCAAAAATTATCATTAAGCCTCGAATTAATATTAAAATGCAAGATCCAAATTCCAAATGCATCGAAAAATTTTAAGTTTGAGCTCTATGAGGCACCCCTAAACCAAGTCCGATTGAGATTTTACACAGGTTAGTTTTTTGGACCAATCTACTAAATGTATTTAGTCGATCATCGAAATTCGACATGAACCATTTGGCTGCCACCCCTAGTGCACATATTATGAAGTCACAAAACTGATTTCAAAACTTCGATTCGGGTAGATAATTACATGAAAACATGTAACATTATATCACCAGGCATGTAATTTAAACTCAATTCAAGGAAATTTATTTTTTCGTGTTGTTTACATTGAATATTGCAGATTTTTTTTCCGCGAAACCGAACGGCCGCAATTTTGGAAAGTGCATCCACGCGTTTCGAGCGAAATAATAAACCCGAGAAGTCAAGAAGGTAGAGTTCCTACAAAGCTTTGCGTCAGGTTACAGATCCACCGTTCTATACAGTATCAAGATAACCAGAATCTGATTTGGTCAGTGTACTGATCGCAAGAGTGGCTGGAGGAACTCGTGTACCAATTCTCCACCACAGCCCACAACAACCACCACTGTTCTACTTTAATAGTTCTGGAATTTTCTGTAATTCTAAAATTTTAACACATCAACTGGTGCATGCTGGACTGCTTCATCTAAGGCTGTGATATAGGTAACCGGAAGAAAAAAAATCAACTTTCACTTGCAGTTGTACTTGCTGATATAGTTTAAAACGGTAAGTTTTTTTTTTTCATTATTAATCAGCAGTTTTATACTCTATGCGTCCTGAAGCGAATGGCAGGATAATTTCACTTGGAACATAAAAAGAAAACATTTTCTTTCACGTTTTCAATAACGAACACTTTACAGAAATATTGTTGAAGCTTCAAGATGTAAAACAATTGTTATGATTATCATGACTATATATTTTGTATGTTTACATTACGTCGTTTTTATAACTAATTTAAAAGTATTGTTCCAAATATTTACAGCATCTATTCTGTCAATTTATAAGGATTTTTATTTCCGACATGGAATTTGTTGAAATTTTGTTGATTTATACCAATATCAAAGAACGAAGTTCTTCCCCAGTTTCAAAGGAATCATTCAGAGGGCATCTATTTTCGTTTAGTTTCGAAACAACTTAATACCAGGACTCTAATAATACTACTTGCTCACTTCGAATTGCAATATGAGATCATGAGTGCTGGTATTCTTTAACAACAACCAATATGTTTATTCTTTGAATTTGTTTTGACCAATATTTTGATTCTTTTCATAATTATTGTTTGGAATGGATAGCTTATCGGTTGCTCTATTATCTAAATTAGAGGTCAGCTGTCTTATTTTTTACAATTTCTAAAAAGTCACAAACGAAGCGAATCGAAAAGAACTTTTTCAAGAGTTTAATTTTATTTCAGGTGTATGTACAACATGAACACTCTACGAGGCTATTTGAAAAAGTCAGTATCTGAAACAAAGCCTTCTTTTGAAAAAAATGAAGAAGATAAAACTCGAACTGGGTCAGAAACTGATCAACCGAAAATTGATGCGAGCAAACCTAAGAAACGTAGCGTTCGAGCTACCAAAAAATCTCTGGATGACAGCAACAAATCAAACCAAGATTTGAAGACAACTAAAACACCTAAGAAGAAAAAAAGAAATGTTTCAATTGATTCGATTCCGGATGAATTTTTTGATATTACTTTTACGCAAGAACAAACAGACTAAATGTCTTTTCATCTTTAAAAAATCTTTTTGTTTCAATCAAAACCAATGTTAAGCGTAAAGATGAGAGTTTGAGATAAAATCAAATAAAAATAACTGACACAAAATCAATATTTTAACACAATTTTCATTGTCTTTTAAAAGAAATCATTCCAATTACTAAACGAATTCTTTTGGATGGGCTCTTCTATACATTTACTTTTTTTTAAATATTTCCATGATTATGTATCGTATTAAGACAGTAATGTACACATGTACTTTGTTTCGTAGTTAGATCAGGAACAATGGTTGCTTATATATAAATAACTTTTTGAGATTTTGTCTTGGACACTTAGTCATCCACTTAGGCGTGGCGAGACACCCGCCTTGAACAAGCACAGTGCGACGAGACATCCACAGTCCACTGTGCAGGTGAGCCATTTTTTTACCTACCTTTACATTTAAATTTGTAACCATACAAGACTTATCAAAATTTCTTATTTTAAAGTAGATGTCTTCAAATGATGATAAGCTTGAAATTAAAATTAATTTAATTCTTGATTTTTTTTCACTTTTATGTTCTAAATTCGAATCTTCAGTCAGATTGTGTTTTTATAATGATATGGCGTTTAAAAGTCAGTTTTGAGTAAATAAAATCAATATTTGATAACTGATGAAAATAACATGCCAAACAAAAACAAATTTTGGATCAATTTATTCCCCTAGCCTATCACCTAATTTTCCTTTCAATCCTCGGCTTCCCAAACATAGCTTAAATGGTACAAAAAAGATTCAATTGTTTATGAAATGTCAATAAAATAATGGTTTTTATTGATTGTTTCTAGATAACAATCGTACAGTTGCTAAAAATAAGCGATCCCGATAAGGAACTACACCGCTACACGGGTAATAGACTTTTGACATTTGATTTCTCCAATTGTTCGCTTAACTAAACATTGTGAAACGAATTCAAATCCATACGCGGAATACAAGTTCAATTTACATTATATAATTCATAATTTGGGTTCAAAAAACCAGCATCTAAATAGAATTCAAATTTAAATGCAGACTCACAATTCAGAATCACAGTTCAAATTAAAAAATCATCATTCAGTTCAAAATAATATTAAAATAACAATATCAGATTCAAATCTGATTTTGGAATTGTAATTCGAAGTTGTGAATTCAAAATCTGGTTTAAGATTCCAAATGTACATATTTCTGATAAAAAATAGAATAATTGAGGCCCTCAGGATCAGAGGGGTGCAAGTGCCAAAATCATCAGTTTTGAGTTAAGTATACCTAACGGTGCAAAACTCAGATTTTTTATAATTTTTTAACACTTGTTTGAGTGAATTAAAACTGCTCGAATTCGAAAAATATATGAGAACCCGAGCACCTTCCCAACTTTGAAGCGCGTTTTTCGAAACTGTCATTTAGGCACCTCTACCCCTCTAATCCCAAGCGCCTCAATTTGAATTTAGAATTTACCTCTACATATTATAATGTCATGGGGTTAATTCATGAGATTTTATTATTTTATACTAAAATGAACGGGTTTCAAATTACAGATTCTGTTTTTAGAATTATATTTTTGTTTCCTATCTTTTCTAGTTGTAGCTGCAGAATCAGATTCAAATGATTTTCAAATGGTGCAGTCTAATCGAATCCGTTGATAATTTCAATAGATTACTTATTTTAATTTTGTGTCAATATCAGTTGCCCAATCTATAACAGGTTTTGATGAACGGAGCTTTAAGCTCGCGGGGATAGAGAGGCTACTTTGTACGTCTCGCGAGTCTCAATCAAGCTTTGCAGTCCGGATTTATAATGTTTCGGACAGATATCACATGCTCACGTATGTCGACAATGTTGCGGGCAGTAAACTGAAACTGTACAGCGATCACTTATGCAACATGTTGTCATATAGTCTGTACATCTGTAAATCTCTATTCCCGTCGGGGTGAATGATGCTCGTTTGCCCCTGGTCCGCTGTATGGCCGTAAATTGCCACTGCTACTCCTTTCCCTAGATAACACTTACTAGGCTTCGGGTGGCTGGTGGCAATGGTGGTTACAGTTGAGGCTCATTTTTGGTGCGGCCGACGACCGCGCAGTTAGAACAGGTGTGTCTGACTGTGTTGTTGTGGCTTGCTAACATCTCCTAACGGAGGTAAAATTAGAAAGAATTAGAATATTCCAACTGGATGCGGTCCGGGTGGATGCTCAATGGTGCCTTGATGACGATTGATGCGTGATCACGCTGCTAGGGATTCACAGGTTGATGAGAGTTCAGGATGCGCGTCGCGATTTGGCGTGGCTAGGCAGGCTGTCTGCTGGCAGTAAAGAAACGACTGCATGACTCTGATGAAATGCTGGACGACCTAATCCATTTGCCCTTTGGATTGAGTTGTGTAGTGTGTGGCGGGAGTTTGATATAATATCATGAGAGAAATATTCTCTAACATTGTTACAACAGAAACAACTTTCTAAGAGCGCAATTTCCGTTCAAAGTAACATTTGCATTAGTCGTTGAAATCGTATGTTTTTATAAACTGTTTTATATTTACATACCTACATTTTAAAAATTTCTTTGTAGATTTCATACATCATTGAATTGGAAATTCAAAACCGTTTTGTTCGTATAACCATTCGAATTTTTTGCTGCATGAACATACATTTTTATCGGCAGTATGATAAGAGGCAGATAAGAGGCAGGTTTGTAATCAGGAACAAAGCTCAGTTTCAAAATTTAATTTCAGATAACAGATTCAGGATTCAGATTTAGTATTCATGTTCAGAATCTAGATTCAGAATAAAATAAAACTTGTTTACTGCAATTGTTTGCTTCTTACTTCTTACTCTGTTAAAGAATTTAATTCATATTTACAATTTAGAATCGAGATTCAAAATTCAGAACTCCAATTAGATGCAGACTTATAATTCTGAGTCACAGTTAAAATTCAAAAACCATCCTTCAGTCCCGAATTTATATTAAAATGCATGATTTGAATTTCAAATGCATTTCAGTCATTTAGCATCGAAACTAAAATTTAGATTATCCGAATTCTCCCCCTTTTGCAATTTTTGAAATTTTAAAGTCAATTTTGACAAAAACAGTTTTTAAAAAACACCACTTTGGTTGATTTTCATGAGCAAAAAGTAGTTTCTCGTATTTCTCGTATCGAATCAAGTACTAGATTTGCCCTTTTGAAATGTTACGCGAGATTTGCAAACATCTTCAATAACCCACTCTTTCAAGCAGATGCATGAATACATGCTAGAGCGAAAGCTATTTTATTTGGGAAGCAAGAAGGAGATAACACCGAAACAAACCAAGGTATAGAAAATCGCATCGACTTTGAGAAAACGGAGTCTGGCGTGCGGAAAGGAAAGGAAAATAAAAACAACAAAACAAATCTTGTTAAGTTGGCAGCTCCACCTGCATAACCTAATTAAACAGTTGGTATTTTCTAGCCGTGCTCCACAGATTGGCCACCAGTTACGAGCTGTTCGAAATTGAAAAAAAAAACAGCCAGACAGGCAATTGCCCAAAGTCTACAGAAAAGGCGTTGAAACCGTGAGTATTTCTTGGAACCAAAGTTATATTTATTCCTGAACGGAAACTCTTTTTCTGACAGGACCCCTTTTTGATCGAGCTCTCGAGATTCACCAGTGACCACCTTGTGCACTTCCGGTTCCGATATCCGAGAGGGCAACTCGCCACTTCCCTGTTGACTGAAAGCACATTCAGACGCCGCTACCTAGTGCTTCGGCGGACAAGCAGCCAACCAAGGAAAGCAAGTTTCGGCGCCCTCTTCCGGAGCACATGTTCGTGCCGATCTAAAGGGGTGAGTCATTCGAAAACCTTCCGAAGTCCAATAGGGTCACCGCCTTTTATCAGCTGAGGACACAATTGCCGGTTTTTTTTTTCGCGTCTACTGGTGGTCAAAGACGTTTTTCGAAGTCCCTTTTGTGTTAGCCAACTGCAGGAGGACAGTTTCGTTTCCCTAGGATCGATGCGGTGGTTCGGAGTACGAGAAGGGGTCACCGGTGCGGAAATACCCTCTCAATCGCTTGGCCAACAGATGACAAGAGAATGGAACACCAGAGAAAGTCCACAGAATGGACAGGAACATCGAACGTCCTTTGGACGCGCTGAAGTGCGCGGAATTGCAGCTGTTGTCAGCTGTATCACGTGTGCTAAAAGTGAATGGTGGTGTCCAGTGTCAATGCATGAAAGCAGTGTGGAGGACTGGATAGGTCTGTCGTACTCAACGGTGGAAGTAACAGCCCACCCGATGTGGGAGGATGATACGGTGCGGTGAAGGGATTGTTCGAGGCTCAAGCAAGGTCTGCCCGCACCTAATAAACGCCTGGAAGGTATGCAACCGGAGAGCCGAAGCATCTAAGCAGAACCAAATGTAAGTCGCTAACTTTTATTAATATTTGGGGAGAAAATGGCACCTATCGATTGAAGTTAATCAACACTTATGCTCGCAAAAGCTTGTTGATATTATTTTGTGGCACCGACCAAACCAACCGTTGTTAAACATCATTTCTAAATTTTTCAACGTGAACATATATTTATGTCAGCAGTAAAATAAGATGATTTATAATCGGAAGATAAAGATGAACTTAACATTTCATGTAATATTTAATTTGATATAACACTCGGTATGATACATTATATACCGACACAAAATTAGCACATACATTGCTCATATCATGCAATCTCAAAAAGGTTTAAGAATTTAGATTTGGGTTTTTAATAACATGAAATCATTTAACATTACATTATCAAGCATGAAATTCAAACTCAATTTAAAGAAACTTATTTTATCGTGTTGTTTCGTGTTTTTCGTTTTCGTGTTTTTTCGCGCAAAATCTAACGGCCGCATTTCTGGATAGAAAAGTGCATCCACGCGATCTGAATCTGATTTGTATTATCGCAAGGCTTAAACCTGATCAACGAATGTGCATTACGTATCGATTACAAACGGCAGTGGCTGGGGAAACTCGTGCTCCAATTCTACACCACATCAAGCAGTGCATGCTGGACCGCTTCGTCTAAGACTGAGCCATTGGTAACCGGAAGAAAAAAGACCAGTCAATTTTCACTTGCAGTCGACTTGCTGATACAGTTTATAACGGTAAGTTTTATTGAATTTTAATCAGCAGTTCTATGCTTAACGTATTCCGAACCGCGGGACAGAAAGATTATACAAAGAACATAAAAAGAAAAAAATGCTTTCATGTATTTAGTAAGGTTGAATCAGTCTTAGCTTTTAATGTTTTAACACTTAACAGTAATATTTTTATTACATGTGAAATTAAATCGTCTGAATCAAAGTAATCGGAAGATTTTCTTCAATTCAACCACGGTAAAAGAAAAGCTCAGATACCGCTATTTCAATCGAAAACGTTTACTGAAGAAGGTAGTAAGTAACTGTTGAAAAACCGGTATCCGAACTTTTCTTATACTGTGGTTGAATTAAAGGGAATTTTTCGATTGCTTTCATCTCAGTAGGCCTAATCACATATTAGAACTATGTTCATTATTGATTTATTTTAAGAAGCTTTTTTAAAATTTTATGGCATCATTTTTATCATGACAGTTAGAAAGAAATCAACTTTAAAGTCGAGAGTTTCCTTCAAATTTTAATCAATTAAGCCAGGTTTTTTAGTTTGTCTGTAATTTGTTATCAGTCGAATACAACAAAACTGATAGCCTCGGTCAATCACGGAGTAGCAACCATTGGCGATGTGGAACACGTTCTACTGAGCCACACCTGCGATTTTGGAATCCTAGATGCATTTAATTTGATACAACTGTCATAATGATAAAATAAAACTTGAATAAAAAATGCTAAATAAATCTAACGAAATTGATCTATTATGATCTATTACTTACAACTATGAAAAAGCATTTCGGGTTCAATGATTTAAGGTGGATGTGAGTAGTCAATCAAGCTAAGCTAAGCTAATTTGTTATCAGTCTCATACAACTTCACCTTCATTGGTCCAGATTAATATTTTATGTAAGGTTTAAAATATTTTTGTGCATTTACATTACGTCGTTTTGAGTAACTACGTTAAATATATTGTTCCAAACATTTGCAGCTTATTTAAGATACGTCAATTTACAAGGATTTTTAATTACGTCATACAATGATAATAGCGATTCTTAGTGTAATTCTTTTACATTAGTTTTGTTGAAAGATTTTGTTGATTTCTACCGATATCAATCAACCAAATTCTTCCCCAGTTCCAAAGGGATTATTATTTTCGTACAGTTTCCATTCGAAACAACTTATTTCCAACACTCTTATAAAACTGCTATTATAAAGTTGGTCGTTTACTACGAAATGCAATACGAGATCTTAAGTTCTACTATTCTTTAACCATCAACCAATATGTTTATTCTTTGATTTTTTTTTCGACAAATATTTTTAATTCGTTTTATGAAGATTGTTTGGAATGGATAGCTAATCGGTGGCTTTATTTTCTAAACAATAGTTAGCTATTTTATTTATTACAATTTCCAAAAAACTAAAAACGAAGTGAAACTAAAATCGGTCATTAAGAAATTGTAGAGAAATCAATATGTATTTGCAGTTTCAGATTCAGATTTAGATTAAGTATTCAATATTCAGATTCAAAATTTGATTTTGGTTTAAGTTTCTTAGGACTTCAAATTCAGAATAAAGATGCAGATTTCAGGTTAGATAAGATTCAGAACTCTTATCCAGATTCAGAAGAAAAGTGATTTTGTTTTGTTTTGCAATTGTTTGCTCAACTTAATATTGTGAAACGGATTCAGAATAAAATTTCTAATTTATATAGATATACAATTCCGAATTGGGATTCGAAATTCAGCATCAATGGAATTCAAATTATATGCAGACTCACAATTCAGAATCACAGTTCAAACTGTTCAAATTTAAAACTCATCGTTAAGTCATTCAAATTCAGATTTTAGATTTGAAAATTAAATTCGCGATTTCAATTAAAGGTTACAGTGTGTAAATACTTATGCAAATATGAAATAGTTAGCCCTTACTTCTCAGTAAGGTATAAACTAAAAATACTCACAAAGGCATTGAATTTTTTACTTCTAGCTCTTGACTTTTCCAAAAATTCTACAACATGACAAGCCCTGGAAAGTATGTCCGTACCCTTAGATTCAGTTCTTCCTCTGAAAACGATGTTGAAGAACTAATGTCGACCACCAGGTTTGACATGATATCAGAGACAGGTAGCGAATCCGGTAGTCGCATGTTGTAAGTAAAGTTTAAATAAGTTGTTGTTCTTATAATCATATGCAATTATATTCGGCAGAACACGAGTTGATTCTCAATGTTCCAGCGATGGTAAATCTTTCTGTTTGAATAGTGTGTTGGAAACAGTTGAGATTGAGAATCAGGATCCGAGTATTCAGACCAACTCAGAGCATGGGGAATCTGGTAGGCATGTATCATCGATTGGTGGAACAGCATCTTTGGAAACACTTTCAAACCGAACACGTCAGGCTTCTCACAACTCCATGGATCGATTTGGAATATTGCTATTTGACCTTGTTGATGCCTATCGCTATGGACAACAGCATACAACGTCAAATCGAAATGTTGCACTTGAAAAAAGCCGATTGCCTCCGAACCAACCCAGCGAATTTCATCAGACTGAGAAACAGCAACAGACCCTCGTAAATGCATCAACCGTGCCTTCACTTATCCGTTGGGACCAAGTTAAGCGTTTTCCAGAAAATATACCTGCTAACAAAATGTGGGAGTCCTGGTGTTGTTTTATCAAAAATTTTACTATGGCCGCATCTCTTGGTAACGCGCATGACCCTACACAACGTGCACAGCTTTTATATATTTCGCTCAGTGAGCAACTGCAAAACATAGTTAACGCTTTCAACCTTATGCCAGACTTGGCGACTTTATCTTGTTACAATGATTTCGTCAAAAACATTGAGCGTCACTTGCTTTCAATGACCGACACGACAGCTGCGCATGAGGCGTTTCAAGTTATGCGTCAAGGTAGGAAAGAATCGATGGTGACTTTTTACTCGAGACTTGTCGAGAAAGTTCGTTTGTGCGGTTACAGTCTTGAGGATCAGCAGAAATTTGTTCGAACACAATTGCTCAAAGGGATGACGAATAGGGAAGTAGCGCGTATGGCGCGGATTTGCGGATACGACATCAATGTCGTCGTTCAAGCCGCAACGCGTGAAGAAGCAGTTAACCTCGATGCAGGTCCTTCTGGAAGTGCGTTTGCAGTGAGCAGAAAACCAATATCCAAGGAAGTTTCTCGATTGAAACGAAGAAGCCTGTTTCAGAGAAGTTCGACTGCTAAAACTATGTCATCTCAAAGCTATTCCAGGGATAATCCCAACTCCGGAAGACGTAGTCGTTGTTCCAGATGTAATTTCATGAATCATCGGAACAAGCAATGTCCTGCCATCAAAGAACAGTGTTTGAAATGTAAAGAATATGGTCACTACGAAAGTGTTTGTCGAGCCGATCGTTTTCGACCAATTTAAGCTTATATCGATAAACAGACTGTAAGACAGAAAAAAATAAGAGGTATGAACCATGTGTAAATTCAAATCAAATACATATGCACTTTCTTTGCATAACATTAACCTACTACATTACGTCGTTTTTTATAACTAAGTTAAAAGTAATGTTCCAAATATTAACAGCATTTGTTCTGTCAGTTTACAAGGATTTTTATTTCCGACATTGATTGCTTGTAGTGGTTCTATTGTTTTACATTAAGTCTGCTGAAGAATTTTATTGATATAACCAATATTAATGAACCAAATTATTCCCCAGTTCCAAAGCGATCATTCAGAGGACATCTATTTTAGTTATGTTCCGAAACAACTTATTACCAGGACATCAATGATACTACTTGCTCACTTCGAATTGCAATATGAGATCATGAGTGCTGTTATTCTTTAACAACAACCAATATGTTTATTCTTTGAATTTGTTTTGACAAATATTTTGATTCGTTTCATCATCATTGTTTGGAACGGATAGCTTATCGGTTGCTCTATTATCTATATTATAGGTTTTATAAACAAATAATAATTTGATTTCAGTAGATGTACATATTGGTTTCAAAAAATATTGATCAACATTTGAAAGGCAATTGGATTCTAATATATGGACCAATTCCTTGCAAATTTATTTTAAATACTTCTTTAGTAAAGAATTTTTTTTGCAATGTTCAAAAACACATAAAACTTATTTTTTGCAAATTTTATTTATAAAATATGTTGCAATGTTCTTAGTTTTCTTTAACAAATGTTTTCAAGACTACAATGTTTAAGCGTTCAATTCAATTTAATTTTTATATGTTAACAATTTTTTTCAAGAGCTTCATTTTATTTCAGGTGTATGTACAACATGAACACTCTACGTGGCTATTTGAAAAAGTCAGTATCTGAAACAAAGCCTTCTTTTGAAAAAAAAATAAAGAAGATAAAACTCGAACTGATCAAACGAAAATTGATGCGAGCAAACCTAAGAAACGTAGCGTTTGAACTATCAACAACTCTCGGGATGACAGCAAAAAATCAAACCAAGATTTGAAGACAACTAAAACACCTAAGAAGCAAAAAAGAAATGTTTCAATTGATTCGATTCCGGATGAATTTTTTTAAATTACTTTTATTTATTTATTTATTTATTTATTTATTTATTTATTTATTTATTTATTTATTTATTTATTTATTTATTTATTTATTTATTTAATTATTTATTTATTTATTTATTTATTTATTTATTGATACTTGTAAAGTAAGAAAAAATCCTTATCAATTATTGCAATCGCTTTTCAAAAAGCTGACTAATCTAATTATAAAAACTTAAATAAAATTATAGCTTATACGCAAGAAAAAACATACTAAATGTCTTTTCATCATTAAAAAATCTCTTTGTTTTGATCAAAACCAATGTTAAGCGTAAAGATGCGAGTTTGAGATAAAATCAAATAAAAATAGCAATAATAACACAAAATCAATATTTTAACACAATTTTCTTTGTTTTTGAAAAAAAATCCTTCCAATTACTTTGGGAATTCTTTTGAATGGGCTCGTCTATAGGTACATTTACTATTTTTAAATATTTTCATGATTATGTATTGTATTAAGACAGTAATATACACAAAAAGGCTTCAAAGACTGGCCTTTCGATTTTTTGTTTCGTAGTCAGGAACAATGGTTGCTTATAAATAAATAACATTTTAGGATGTTGTTTCGATGAAGCAAATGATTGAAATGAAAATTTCAACGTGCTATTTGTTTTTGAAGTTCATTTCGATTTTTGAATTTTATTCAACCTATTCGAGATTTTGCGTTTTTTTCCAAACACGCGCTAGGAACATTACTGGAAAGGTAACTTGACTTCGTTTATTATAATTTTTTTTAAATCAAAACTTTTACTTGACTATGAATATGAATGATTTCTTATTTTTATCAATATAAATTTTCTTTTTCATTCAGTAGTTAATTCGAAATAAATCGTAGCTCTGAGTTTATCTTCAAGTTTTTATTGATTGTAATGAAAATTCTTGTTATTTTATAGAACTCGAAAAGGTTTACTGAAGAAGATAGTTGCTATCGAAATTCCGGTATCTGAACGTTTCATTTACCGTGGTTGAATTAAAAGGAATCTTTCGATTGCTTTGATTGAGTCTTAGAAGTCCTTTTTAACATTTATCGTTTGATATTTTCATTTAACAAAAATCATTTACAAGGACGATTTTGGCAAACATCGTGGACTAAAATGGGTAATCATGAGAATTGTACACCGCATTCAATTTATTATTTATAAAAACAAACATGTTCTGGATCTGTAAGAAAGGCTCCAATCCACTGTTAAGTGTATTAAATCGGGTTTTTTTCTACGTGTTCATCTCTCAACAACGTGTGTATTATTTTCATTGCAAAAAATACATTTATAACGAGAAATTTTTTAAAAGGCTCTTAAAATGACAATTCTAAAATACCTGATATACCGACAAATAAAAAAAATATCAACATTTTTTCGCAGTGGTTACCTATTATAGATTCGCTGGTTGTTTTATAACGGGATAACCCCCCCCCCCCCCCCCCGGCAACCCCTCCCTCTCCTTTCGCTCACTCAAATGATTGTTTTTTTCACCAGATATTAACGTTCCTTTGACTGATTTTTTAAAATTAGAAAATCACCCCCCCCCCAAGAGCCGACTCTAGGACCGCCCCTGCATGTAGCTCATCTTCACCTATAACATCTGCACAAAATTCTAAATTTTTTAGGTGTATTTTTAACATTATTAATATTGCAGTTTTTCAATAACCAAATTTCAACATAAAACCATTAATTTGGATCAAGTTTGCAAGAACCAGATTTGAACCGAAAAATTTCAATACCTTACTTTTATTTTTCAAAATTTAATTTATTTTCATCAATGTGGTTATAATCTTTGAATTTATTCTGGAGTTTGGAAAATGAAGTTTATTTGTAAGAAATTTAAAGCTTTCCTTGAAAAAAAAATTATTTTAGACTCAAATCTAACCTATCAGACCCTTGAACAAATTTCAAAATTTTATCTCTCGATGAAAGTAGATTCCATATTATGTTACTTCAAGTTTTATTATACAAATTTAGCTCACCATTTTAAAGATTTTAGGACGAATTTTCTTAAGTAACGATTTAATCCTCTAGAATACAATTTTTTTTTTCGCTGAAAAATTCTCAGAAGCTTAGTTTTATGATCTTAAATAACTACTGTTGTACTTAAATTTCATAGGTGACAAAAATCTTTTGACATTAAAAAAAAATCAAGGGCTAAGGAACATGACTTTCAGTACTTTTTCGGTTGTAGTTGTTACACACTTCAAATTTTCCTAAATTTTGAAACATATTGACACTGTTCTATACTCTATAGCTATATTTTGGTGTAATTTTTGTTAGAATTGGCCCATAAATAACTGAAATATTTCAACGTATATGAAAAGTAAATATAGTGCATACTTTTCCAATTGTTGTCGTACTTTTCAGATCCCGCCTTTAGAAGGGGTTTATGTTCCATCTCTCCTTCCTAACTTAGGATTTTTTCTCAAATAATCAAGCCAGAATAATGGCAACCTTTTGACCTTACTGCCTATCATTTCTTTTGGATCGAACAACACACTGA
>NW_026598886.1:0-22601 GCF_029784155.1 Uranotaenia lowii
TGGCTCGGAAGCCGCATTTAAGCGTCGGAGTGGAACTGTCGACCGTTAACTGCGTGGGAAAGTCATCAAGGCCGTCAAGAGGAATCCCAATCTTTCAGACCGCGATTTGGCCAATAAGTTCCAGGCCGCTCACAGTACGGTGCGACGAATTCGTCTCCGAGAAGGAATAAGGTCATTCCGAGCCAGCAAACAGCCAAATCGGACGCTGAAGCAGAACAATGTGGCCAGAATCCGTGCTCGAAAGCTGTACGACCAAGTGCTGACCAAGTTCGACGGATGTATTCTGATGGACGATGAGACCTACGTGAAGGCGGACTTTGGGCAAATCCCAGGTCAAAAATTTTATTTGGCGACGGCTCGGGGGGATATACCTGCAAAATTTAAGTTCGTGTTTGCGGATAAATTCGCCCGCAAGTACATGATTTGGCAGGGGATATGCAGTTGTGGACAGAAAACCAAAGTCTTTCTCACTGACAAGACAATGACATCAGAAGTCTACAAAAAAGAGTGCCTACAGAAACGGATTCTGCCGTTTATTCGTGCCCACGACCGTCCAGTAATGTTTTGGCCGGATCTCGCAAGCTGCCATTACAGCAAAACGGTTATGGAATGGTACGCAACGAACGGGGTCAGCGTAATACCGAAGGACCTCAACTCCCCAAACTGCCCCCAGTTCCGGCCGATAGAGAAATACTGGGCAATCACGAAGCGGAGGCTTAGGCAAAGGGAAAACTTGTTAGGAACATGACTCAAATGAAGAACTGGTGGAATCAAATCGCCAAAACGGTGGACGAAAAGGGTGTGCGCCGCGTAATGTGCCGTATTACGGGAAAAGTACGAGAATTTCTTCGAAACAGCAATGAATAATTTTTTTAATTTTTTTTTATGAAAGAGTAAAGAAAATGCTACATTTGTATGAAAAACAAATTATGAATTCGTTAATAAATGACTGAACTACACGCAATTGTTTGTGTTCCAATATTAAATGAAGCAGACTTTAATCAGCTGCTGGAAAATTGAGCTGCCTTTTTTATTTAAGCCTCGTTTTATTTAAGAATAGTAGTTTCACTTATCGATTTGTTAAATATATAACAGGGTGTCGACTACCTGGAAAAACCTGGAAAATCAGGGAAAATCAGGGAATTCAATTTGCATCAGCGAAAATCAGGGAATATCAGGGAATTTTTCTACCAATCAGGGAAAAAATAATGATCCTGATTTTATTTGAAGAAATTGAAACGTCATAGTTTATTATCAGCTTAAAAATTTACTTTACTGTACGTTGCTCATGTATCGTTAGCCCTTTGATTATGATGATGATGATGATTATGAGTATGATGAAATGCCTTACTCAAAAACCGCAGAACCAGGAACTGGAGCCCGGTGCTTCTAATAGCGTTGGAAATAATACGGAAATTCCTCTCATTGCTGAGAAATCGCCATTTGCCATTCATCCTTATTCGCTTCCTTCTACCAGCAATGTTTCTTCTTCCTCGAGGACTATCGATAAATTTATGCTGAAAACCGATACTACAAAAGCTGAGATTTTTTGGTGCCTGGAGACAGTCGTAAGTCATAAATCGCTGCGCGCCGCAGAGAAAGACACTGCCGTATTCAAAATAATTTTCACTGATAACCAAATTGCGGACAAGATTCAACTTGGCCGGGACAAAATCAGCTATACGCTGCTTTTTGGAATTGCTCCTTATTTTAGAACGGAACTCGACGATACCCTGCAGAACATAAACAATATCGTCGTTGGCTTTGATGAATCTCTAAACAAGACTATGAAAAATCGTTTGTTGCGGAAGTTGCGGATTACATATTTTACATGGCGCATTCAAAGATAGTATTCGCGCTACTGGCTGGGATATTCTCAAATATCTGAGAGGAAGCTACAACCTGATGAAGGATGTACCTACACGCCGCGCACTATATACACAGTATACGCTCGGCCATATTGAACCATTAATGCTTGAAAAATAACCATAATCGAAGTTTTGTGGGTTAAGTCGTTTTATGAGTTTTCAGGGAAAACTCATAAAATGAGATTTTGAGAAGAACTTGGATTATGGTTATTTTTCAGGCATAATAAAAAAAGTGAAAATGAGCAGAAATTCAGGGAAAATTGATCTTAATGAATATAGAACGACGAGCCAAATATGAATTTAATAAATGAAAGCTTTATTTAAGTATTTACATGTTTACCAATGTGATACAATTATGACCGTCCATCCAAAAATTATTGTAGAATTTGGTCTGGTTGCCTCGTCTACCTCTGTTGCCGCCATGAACGGATGAAGCCTTGCTGCTTTCCGGTGACTACGGAGCACCCGATTCGGGGAGCTGCTACTCCCATCGTGCTGGATACTTAACTTGCAGCTTTTCGAACCAGATAGGCCCACTGAGCGAAGGGAAGTGTTTATCTCATCATTGCTGTAATGAAAAAAAAAAAAAAATACTGACAACTGTTAGTTCTATCGAAATTTTGAGAAATCCATCATAACATGAAAACTTACCTTGTGGAAAATGCCCGCGCCTATGCAGACTGGTCTCAAGCAAAACAACCGTCGTTTTCATATCCCCTTCGGTGTTTAGATGATCCCGGATGGAAGTTCAGGACCACCTCCCTATTGGAATTAGAAACGCCCTTGTCGGAAGATTTGTCTCCTTCCGCATCGCTGTCGTTGGTTTTGCTGTTGCCTGTGTCTGCAGGTTTCAACTGGAAGCTCCTCATCCGGATCCCCCCGGTAATTCCCCCGGAGTAAAAAAATATCTAAAACAATCAGTCGATGCGACGCACAGCAGTTTAAAACAAACAAGTTTTCTGCGCGTCCAAAGATGGCAACTGTTTTTATCACATATTTGTGTTTGAAATTCAACCATTTTCTACATCTTTCGTCAGAACTTCGAAAATGCTTGAAATTCAACCGTACACTATGTTTAAAAAACAACAATAATCGCAGTTCTATCGGAAATCTCATAAAATGGTTCAAGAAAAGTCATTAATGGTTAAAAAAATATGAGCGTGTATTCCAAAAGTACCGTGTTTCCGTTAAAGTTTTGCGCTCACCGTTGGTTAGAGAACGTGAGCGTTGCTCAGCGAGCAATAGTAATGACTCTACACATGAAAAAGTTTGTTGAAGGTGTTCAAAATGACAAGATAGAGCCGACATCCGATTCATATCGAGACGTTGTTGCATGCCTCAAGGCATGGCCGTAGGAACGGGGGGGGTTTTGGGGGTTAAACCCCCCCCATGAGGGTCCAAAAAAGCAAGCGAGGTATTCTACTCTACACTCAAAATTTTAAATCCATAATCATATTATGATAATAGAGCAAATATATTAAAGAAAAACAATCTAGACTAAAAATTAATGCCAAAACCTCAAAAATACATCCCAAGTTCAAAATTTTGCTACAGTTTTTTAAAATTCTCTCACTTGTTCATAGACTAAAGCTGTCAGAATTTTTTCAGCACGTATCCGGGCCGAACAAATTTGGGCTGTTTTATGTAAAAACCAGGCAGAATCCGGGTATCTAATTTCAAAATTTTCTACCAAAATCTAGACAATATCGGGCAATTTTGATCAAAACTTAGGAACTGCTCATCAAAAATCATGAAAAAAAACTTGAAAAAACCTTCCCCGATTTTTTTTTTTGAAACTTGCTCCAAAAATTTTGTACGCATGAATAAAAAATATTTTACAACTCTATTTATTTTTAAAAGTTTGATTTTAAATGAGAATGAGAACAAACTCAGCTTTTCCAATGAAATCCGGGCAACCGGGTCAGACCAATTTTTATCCAAATTTTATATTAAATATCCATGCATATTTATATTACTTGTCGGACAATCTGGTGACCTTATCATAGAAATTCGTATTGAATATTAAATTTTAAATAAAACCCATTCTGGAGATTCTGATTCTATATTCCCATAACAAAAATTGTATTTCTACATATTTTCGTATTTCTGATTCTGTATCAAGTTGAAGATTCTTGATTTTCAATTCGAATAATCATAAGAAATCAGGAATGAAAAGCTGCTTTCCTGATTCGTTTTGCATTTCATATCAAATTTGAATCATGTTTTTTGAAATTGATTTGCATTTTCAATATTTTGATAATTATTTTCCGAATATGAAAAAAAGAAGAATTTTGTTTTACATTTTAAATCGAAGTTCTCAAACTTTATTCTAAAACAAAATTTAAACATTAAAAGCTTCTAAGTGGCAGTCCAAAGTTGAAAACTCAGATTCATATTCATCTTTTGAAATTCACATTTGAATTCTGATTCACAATACAGATTAAAAATAAATAATTGAAAAAATTAATTAAGATTAAACCAGCAATACAGAATTTAAATAAAAGATTCATGAATGATTGGCTCATAAAATTTTGATCTGGAATTAAGATTCGGAAATCGTATTTTTTGTACATTTCAGAAATGGTCGGTTAACACATTTCAGAAATGGTATAGAAATTCAGAAACATTTCAATTTTTGAATTCAGGTTCAGTATTCAGATTTAAAACTCAGGAATGAGTGAACGAGTTTTTCAATCAACATAAAATTGTAAAGGAATTCAAGAGAACATGAACATAAAAGTTTGCTTCTCAATTGCCAGATTTAATTTTTTTTAATCAGAAGAAGTTTCTACACACAATTCAGCTCAAAATCACATATATAATGTAGAATTTTAATTAATTTTCTGTCTTTTGTTTTATGCAAAATATCCATAATTATATTTAAAAAAATTACCCACAGGATTTTCATTATAGAATTGATTCGTTATGAAAAATATTTTCTGTTAAAAAAAAAAACAAGTACCTATCTGTTCTTTACCTAAAAAATCTGCAAAAAATTCTGTATTTTCTCAGTGTATTGATTCACATTATTGATATTGAAGGTTTTTAAAGCTGAATTTCAAACTGAAATCATAAATTTAGTTTAAGTTTGCATCGAGTAAATTCGATCCGAAAATTTGTTATCGCTTTTTGTTTTTTTTTTGAAAATTTTTATTTATTTTCTTCAAAGGTTAAATTCTTGAAATTTGCAAAAGAGTTTGGAAGATTGGGCTCGTATGATTTGAGCATAGAATACGGTTTAAAAAAAATTGAAGGCTATTTAGCTTAAAAAGAACTTATTTTATGCTTCGACCTACCATACTCTTAAACATTAAATTTTAACTTTCGATGAAAACAAATTCTATATATTTTGATCTAAAGGTTTCATAAAAAAATAAGCTCACCCTTTAAGCTAAGGACCATTTTTCAAAAGTTACTTTTTAATTCAAAAACTATAAATGAAAACTTAAAAATGAATAATCATATAAATAGTAACAATTATAATTTGTTTTTTTTTTCGTACGTTGTTGAGCAAAACCTCATAGGTAAAAATCAGTCACCAAAACCCCCCCCATGAGTCGGTTCTTCCTACGGCCCTGCCTCAAGGATCCGCTTCTTCTGGTCAAATTGGCTTTCTTTGTATCCGTTGGGGGCGAAGTGGAACCTTTCTTACAAGAATTTCAGTCGGACAGCCCGATAGTACCTTTTCTGTACAATTCGTTGAGTCAAATGGTTCGAGGGATAATGGAAAGATGAAAGTTGAGCAGCTGAAGAATATTAACCAGGTTCGTTCAACATATATTTTTATTTTTTCTGTAATACCGTAATCCGAGGTGAGATTGTTTTTTTTTCCTTCCGAAACCTCTGATTTTCAACATGTTTGACATTAAAACAACATCGTCAAAATGATCTGCTGTCTTTCACATGGCAACGCGAATGTTGAACGTGGTTATTCAGTAAATTCCGAATGTCTCTTCGAAAATATGCTTGAAGAATCAGTGGTGGCTAAACGACAAATCTATGATGCTTTTTTTATGCTGGAGGGATAAAATCAGTCCAAATTTCCAACAAACTTGTTCAGGGAGTTCGAAATTCACATGCTCTGTATTTGGAAGACAAAAATTGCCGCAAAAAGGAAGCTCTTGAATCAAATCAAACAAAGCTGATGATGCGTCATCGAGAAGCGGAAGCAAAATCGCTTGAAGTGAAACGGAGTTAAATTTTGGAAGACGCACAGAAGAAGGCTGATAAGTAGCAAGAGAAAATTGTTATGCTGAAATCATAAGAATTTCTACAAATGGATCCAAACTCGCTGACTTATCTTAAAATGTTTATTATCACAAATAATACTTCCATTAATATTATCGTAATAAATTGGTATTCTCGACTCAAAGCTTTCTGTGCGTTTATTTTCGAAGGAAATATATTTTTTATAACTTTAAGTTGCTTCCTCAGGTTGTTTTTCAAACCTGGAATTTTCTGGAAAAACGACTGGAAAATCAGGGAAATTTATTACCAGATATGAGTCGACACCCTGTATAAAAAACAACTGATAAAATTATTTTTACCAATTTGAAATTTATTAAAAAGGAAATTATGTTCTTTCCTAGCGCGTCTTTACTTAGTTGTTTTTTGTTGTTTTTTTGCTGGTTATCCACCATGGGTGCACGGATTCATCGCAGTTTGTGCCTAAGTATGTGCTAACATGCATTCTTAGATTATTAGGTTCGACAAATCTCCAATGCAGTGCGTACACCATGCCCGGTTCCATGGCTTCGTAAAAACTGTTATGGAGTGAATGTATTGTGTTGATGTTGGTGTATTTTGGAAGAACGAGTTAATCAGGTGGGCTAGTTTACTTACAGGTATTTTGGCATCCGTGTTTATACCTGGCCTGCTGGCAACTGATTGAACATTCTTATTATATAGTCAGTTATAAGAGTAAACATATCTTACCTGTCGGCTTTTTATGGGATTCGATCCCAAAAATTTTCTTGTCGATACTAGAAATGGAACCCACTACGCCTGGCATACCAAAACCAAACTCATTCCAGCCTATCCGCTAGACCACATCGGCGCTGCTCTAGCGCCTAAATTGATTTGATATGAAATTTTACTTCTAATCTTTAAATAATTTACTATGGAACTCAATAAGTTCAAGTTAAAGTAGGGAGGTACAGTAAAAAATGCTTAAAAATGTATTACAGTTTTAAATTTGAAAAAGTTGTCTGGTTAAATTTCAACTAATACTAACTTCTCTACTGAACTGGACCCAGTTTTTTGAACAACAATTTATATTTTTATTCTAAGAGCAATCAACAAAATGACAAATGAGGCCCTTGGAGCCAAAGGGGTATAAGTGACAAAATGAAAAAAATCGAGATAACCATCAAGAACGAATCCTTGACTATCAAACATCATATGATATTTTAATCATAATTTTATTTCACTATTTTGTTATGTTTTGATCTCGTTGAAAAAATCCTGCTAACTGAAATTTCCTTTTTGTTTGGAGCCAAAGGGGTATAAGTGCAGCACTTATACCCCTTTGGCTCCAAAGTGCAGCACTTATACCCCTTTGCCACCAAGTAATTTACTTATACCCCTTTGCCACAAACCCAAATGTCATTTCCAGTAAGAAGCGTTTTTTTTTCATTAAGACGAAAGATTAAAAAAATGGAATTTAATTTGATTTTGAAAAGTAAATCATGTTTAAAAATTTACCATCAACGGTTAATCATTTCAATGCTTTTAGTGATAATTCTAGTGAACAAAATATTATCAAATTTTGTATTTTATCCATTCTAAACTCCAATAAATGAATTCAAAACCCTGATTTCTGGTCATAATTCTATGGAGTATGCCACAAATTTTGGGCTTGGCTCAATATGTATGTGTATGAGATATGATTGGGTTAACGTTGACGCGCTAGTCATAAATGTACTGTTAAACATCAACTCACAAGAACCGGAAGTCCATTTCCAATGTCCAATTTATCAGAAAAAGTCGCAGGAAACATGCAACGATTGGAAATTCATAGAGAAATACCTTTCAGGAATTATTTTTATAATTAATCTGATGAAAAATTGTTGTTTGAAGAGATTTACTCCAACTGACAAAACAAGGTCGATCTTTAAACATGAAATCTCTCGATTAACTGCACCAGGGTACATTGCCCATCATTACAATAAAAAATGAATATGTTTATAAATTATTTGACTTTCACCTTGTTAAATCCCTTTGTTTTTTGAATCATATCAACAAGACAAAATCACCTGAGAATGGAAATTTGTTGGTGGCAAAGGGGTATAAGTGAATTTATTTGGTGGCAAAGGGGTATAAGTGCATGTGTTTGGAGCCAAAGGGGTATAAGTTTAAGTGCAAAAATCAAAAATCATGTGTCGCCTCAATTAACGTCAAACAAACGTTGTTTTTCTAGAAAATGATGCCAAATGATTTGTTTTGATTTTAAAAGATCAAACTCATTGAAAAATTTCATTAAAAATATCTATGGAATTTATTGGAACACAACAAACTTAAAGTGCTTTTTTCTCGAAATCAGCTTTTATGCACTTATACCCCTTTGGCTCTAAGGGCCTCAAATGCTTTGATATGACTTTGAGTCAGCTCCATATGTCAAGCCAAGGATCAAAATGTTGTAGTTATGAAGTCATCGATTTTAATGCCGTACGCCGGTAATGCTGACTTATAAAGTATTATGTGCATATATGCTGTGACTAAATATGTAAAACATCGAAACATATTATTTTTACATAAAAACTTCCAGATTCATCATCCAGTTATAAGATCCGTTAGGTTTTAATTTGTTTCGAGTACAATTTCAGACTTGAGTAGAATTAAATGGTAAAATTTCTAGAACTGTACAGTTTTATTATTAAAAAATATCATTTAAATTGTTTATTAAATATAATCATGACAATTTTCAAAAAAACCAGGAATCATTGAGCAACGCCAAAACCAAAACATACACACCTATGTGTCTCATTTTAAAAGGGAGATTTTGTCGATATTGTTTCCGAAAAACCGCAATTTAATTGCGCCCTTTTCGAAAATCGATTCTGATCTTTCCAAATTTTAGGTTGGGCTGAGGCCTTCAAGCCTTTCAAAACTTTTAATATATACTAATAAAAAGGAAATATCATTAGAATTATTATTATTAGAAAAATCATTTTAGAATTCTGCCTAGCTTGCATTCGTATCATCATTATTCAATGGACTTTTTTTATGGTTGATCAGAAGTTTCTTTAGGAAACTTAAGAAGTTCAGGACCTTAGGAGTTTTGGTTTAAAGTGGTCAGTACTTTACCAAGATGATCTGCCGCTCATAGCAAGTCCGTCCCATTTGCGTTTTTGTTGAGTTGAGAAAACAGCAATTGAATTTTGTTACTTATTTTGAGAAATTTCGTATTTTCCCGCGGTTTTGATGGCAGCAATCAACATCATTTGTTACTTACGTGACAAACAAATACTTTTGCATCATTGCTCCTTCAAAAATACCGAAATTTGGTTAGTTTGTGATGAAAATTATACTCTGGGACGCATATGCGATTATTTTCATGGTAGGTATCTAGCAAAAATGATAGCAAGTCAGTCCCATTCCATAGCCAACTGCAAACGCTAATGAGAAAACAAGGCTAGAAGAGAGCTTGTCCCAGTCTATCGGTTTTTTAGTTCGAAATTTAGAAATCCATTGCCCAGGAGATTGCCTCATTTTTGAGTAAAAATGATCGAATTTTCCCGGCCGAATACGTTCAAAAATAAACTTAGAAAGCTTAATGTAGGGTATGAAGAGGACTGTAAGTATAGACCTCTTATGCGTTATCATTTCATACAATTAAAATTTTTAAATTTTTTCTTCGAAATTTCCAAAAAAACCGAGGGGGGAAATAAATAAAGTTTGAATTAATTTAGGTAAATTTCATAAAAAAATTCAATAACGGAAAGATTAAAAGACCAAAAAACAAATTTAAGAAGATGGGAGTAATTTCACCTTTTGTTTTCTTGATTTGATTGATTTATTCGATAAAAAATTACTTGATTTATAGGTTTTGTGCAACGTTATAGTATGCAATTTTGTTGCATACAAGCTTCCGTTCAATTTATTCCAATTTATTTGTTTTTTGAATTATTTTTTATTGTCACCACCCCCTCCCCCCCCCTCGCGATGTTCCAACTCCGAGTGACAAAAGAAGGATTTGAAATTTGTTCCGGCCTAATTGGCTAGAATTTAAAAAGCAAACTTAAAGTAAATATGATTAAAAAAAAGCGGCTGTAATTTTTTCCGAATTTTTTTTACGTAGGGGGAAGTTGTCTACTACCAGACACTTGAGGTTTTTAAGCAATAAGTTCAAAAATAGATTTTTGTAAATATTGGTTCCTCTACAGATTTGAAGAGCATCAATATTATGATCACTTAACTGTATTAGAAAAAAAAATTACAACATATTCATGTGGTAAGACAAATCATTTCATGTTAGTTTTCACTCATTTCCAAAAGTGTTTTCTATGGCCGGACACTACGAATTACTTCACCAAAAATGTCACCAATGGCACAAAAACGTAGCAAAATGACTTAAATCACTTGCACAGGTCTGGTTAATATGTGTTTTTTAATACTGAACGTTCTATGAAGCCAGTCATAAAAGTTTTTTTGACAAACCAGAATGAAACATTTGTTTTGAAAAAAACTAAAGAAAAATTGTCTATGACCGGACATAAAAATTTAAAGTTTCTCAGAGAACCAAAATAGTTTCGTTATTGAATCCTTATCTTCTGCTAACCATTTGAGGGTGCTATAGAGATGAAAAAATGAAAGTTTCAAGTTGAAATTATCTATACTCTTGAATATTTTCCTGAAATTTCGTTTGAACTTCGGTTTTGTTATCTTATATCAATTCAAATTTTACAAGCCGAAAAAACTGACCACAATACAAATGCAAAGTTTAGGCGATCCTCTCCATACTACACTAGGTAAAAGCTTTAGATGCCTATCATTGGTTTACTTTTTCAGATTGGATCACCATATTTTTTACACCATATCAGGCTACTATTGACTTTATTTTTATGATGTTAAAACATTATTTTGATATTGTGTTTCCGAAAAATCTATGTTGTCCGGCCATAGGCGATGTCTTCCCCCTACTTCCCCCTACTTACAAAAAGTTGATTCTTTATTTAAAATCTTCAATTAAAATAACTAAGTAATATTCTATAGAGTTGCCTAAGCATTTTTCGAGTACGAGTAAGTTCATCGAATGGATTTTATCTATTTCGAAATCCACTCAGCTGATATTGATAGTTTAAGCTTAAGCTACAGCTGATATTGATAGCTTGAATGAAGAAAAATCTTTAAAATATCGTATACTAGCTGACCCGGTGAGCTTTGCTACACCTTCTAAAAATAATTTTATCATAAATAAATTTTCGATATCATCACAATGAAAGCAATCACATCTAATTTTTATTGGAATATAAAGAAAATTAGATTCTCTGAGATGATTTATTAAAAACTCGTTTTTATTTACCTTTCTCCCCTAGTATGATAAAACCTCCCACATTTCCGGCTCTGTACTGTATGGAATGTTTCCTAAAAAATAGAATCATTTTTCGTAGTCGAATACTTTTTCTTTCAAATTTGTTTCCATTTGTTGGATAGGTTCTCAAGTTATACCAAAAATGCTTTTCCTCTCTCTTATTCCCCACTGGAAGGTGAAAAAGGGTTTTTTAATATCAGAAATGATTCTTCGCAACCTTTTACTCTCCCCTGTTAATTTGGTTATAGCTATTTGATGAGCACTTGAATTTATCAAATCAAACGTATTGCACATTTTTTCTCTTTCCTTTCCCGTGAGGGAAATAAAATCATCTTAGAAATATTTTTTGTATTTAAATACTCTTCCAAATTTGTTACCATCTGCTAGATTAGTACTCGACATATTTAAAAAAATGTATCCTATCGAATCAGCGAAAGGGGAAAGAAGCCTTAAACAATCATTGAAAATAAAATGTACTGAAATACACTCTGCTGTTAAATTTGAATAAAACATATTCGAGTGATCCAAAAATATTGTATGAAAACCTCCCTCCTCCTTCGGTTCTCGAAACATTTCTCGCACTCAAATTTGAGACTCCTCCCCATCTCATATAGGGGGAGAGGGGCCTCTCAAACAACAGTGAAATGTTTGCGTAACTTGAGAACCAATCAAGCAAATGGTATAAAATTTGGCATGTGGTGGTATTTGGGTACGAGGAATGTTTCTACGAATATTTGGTACCTCTCCCTCCTTTCAGTGGGAAGATAGGAAGGGGGAGGAGGCCTACCTTACAATTTTTTACATAACTCGAGAACTAATCAAGATATTGGAACCAAATTTGACATGAGAGAGCTTTGGAACACAAGAAATGTTTCTATGGTTATTTTTGACCCCTCCCTTTTTTAGTGGGGATATAGGCAGGAAGGAGGAGGGCTTCTATACATTTTTATTGCATAACTTGAGTACTTTTCGAGCAAATAGAAGCAAACTTAGAGGAGTATTTGGGTACGAGAAAGAGTTCTATGAATATTTTATACCCTTCTCATATTTTTGTGAAGAGATAGAAAGGGGGGGAGAGAGCTCCTCTACATTTTCAAGCATAATTGAAAAATTTTTAAAGCATATGGATCTTAATTTGGTATGGGAAAGGAAGGAAATTTGGAATCGATAAATGGTAATAGACTTATTCTTGACTCCTTTCTCCTTCAATGAAGATAAAATTAAGGAAGAAGGAAGCTCACATAAAAAAGTTTTGCATAAACCAAGAACTTATCAAACAAATGGAACCAAATAAGACATGGGAAATCATTTGGGTACGATAAATGGTTCTTCAAATGTTTAAGTCACCGTTGTTGTTATCTTCTCGTTTTTGGATTGATTTTTTTCGATGAATCACCGAAAAAAGTTATGTTTTGGTTCTGTTTGCTTGATTAGTTCTCTAATTGAGCGAAAAATTGTCGGAGAGCCCCCTTCCCCGCTTCCTATTTCCCCATTAGAAGAAGGGAGGAGTACCAAACCTTTATAGGAACATTTCTCGTAACCAAACAATTCCCATCTCGAATTTGGATCCATTTGCATGATCAGTTTTCGAGTTATTCAAACATTTTTCTTCTGATTAAGAGGCTCCCATTTTTTGACTGATTTGTGGATGAAAAAGATATTCATAGAATCGTCCAAAATTCTATAGAAATCGCATTTTCAGGTTCATGCCTGAAATATTATACCTCGCGTAACTTTTCATCCCATCGATAGAAATATTTAAAATTTTCAGACATGCTAACTTTATATTTAAACAATCTTTTTTTTTTTGTTTCGATTATAGTCGTTTTACCACCTTTATTTATGGCATTCGCGACTTTATCAACGTTACAGTTGGCGGATCGTTATTGAAAAACTTATCCGTTACAACTGTGTTCGATGTTTACTCTTGGGCTCGAACTCGCGGACATCGGCTCAGGAGACAACAGACTTGCCAACTGAGCTATATCACAAGCCCATTTCAACAATCAATTTGCAAAATTTCAATTAAAAGAGTAACGTAGTTTCTGAGATAATTTAGTTTGAATGGTGAAAGTCCAAAAAGTCCGATTTTCGTAAAATTGCTGTATCTAAGGCCACACAAACTTTAGAAAGCTCAAATTTTGTGATATGATGGATTGATAGTTGATCTACCTTACGCAGAAAATGTGATCAAAAAATCTCATCAGAGTAAAAATTTATTGAAGTTCAAAGTCGAAGTGAAAGTGCGCGTGCTTCCAATTTCTATACAACTATGCACGGTACCGTATATGTTGCTCATACCGAAAAATGTTTCTAAATTTATTTAGATATAATGGCCACGAAAATGTAAAAAAGTGTAACCGTACTTTTTAAAGAATCAGCCGCCAAAGCTGTTCCAGTCACAATAAAAAAAATTGGGAAGTGAATTGGAAAGTTGAAGTAATTTGTGATATTTTAGCATCTTTAGATTTATAAAAGACAAAACACAGAATTTTTGACGACTATTCAAATGTAGCGGTTTTTTAAAATTTTTATAAATCTGCATCTTCTGAGACTATTCAAGAAACTAATTTCGATTTTGCACTGGATTTTGATTATGTTAACAAAAGTTTGTTCATAAGTTTTTGACGGTTGCCATTGAATGATAAAAGTCATCGTACATAGCTTCCATGTGTTTCTTTGATTGTGCGATTTTCTTTCGAAAAACAAAAATTAAATTATCAATGAAAACGTTTTCTTCTGCAAAAGTACGAGCCAGATTTTTGGGAAAAATAATCGAAACGTTTTTGAACCATTCTACAATCGTATTAAAATTGCACTTCCAAAGGCACCATACGTGCTATCGATAGCAGTTCGATGTGATCATTCTGCAAAAGGATGAAGCAAAAACTAAAGTGAAAAAAAATTGGAAACCGTTGTTTTGTAAGCTTCCATTATGCTCCCGTATGCTTTGCGCAGGGAGAAAACACCCGTCCGTCGTCTCGTCGTAGCATAAGTTAAGCGACGACGAAGCAGAAAACAAAACCAACCCGAAGGAAGGATGTCCGAAAGAGAATGGAAGGAAAGGAAGCGGCAACTTCCGTTCGGTACGCGTGCCATCGGTTTATTTTGTCGATCACTTTTCGTGGATCCGTTCGTCGTAGTATATACTCATTCTTGAATATCGTTTATATACTTGAGGCAGGAACACGTCGCACTTCCTCAGCACCACGCAGCCCCAGTTTTTTTTTATCAACGACGAAATGCGGCCAGCGCGTATCCGTATGGCTCTTGCTCCTTCAGGGATGCCTCAATCAGCTACCTACTCACTCACGGTAGGTATATCATCAAAAGATGAAATCGGTGGCGGCGTGGTCGCAACAGAAGCGTGCCTGATGTCAGCTTTTTTTTAGCTTCTTCCACTACACATTATGATCGTTGGACCCATATCGGTGTTTCAGCCCCGCTGCTTCCGATTTTCCTCCCTCCTGTCAAAGCTTTGAGATGTGCTCTACGCGTGAAAATAGTCAGACCGGCACGTTCTTAACTACTTCGAAAAAGTTCTCCGACGCAATGAAGGTGGCATCCTAGCATTGTTTTTTTTTTGTTTTCTTTAAATTTCCGAACCGGTATGGTTCCTGTAAAATTACAGTCTTGACCGTACGCTGGGTTCTAGGGATATTCTTGTTATCTGCAAAGGGGGATCGAGTTTTTCGCTTCAGCGCTAAAGCGTGACAGACTTCTACTGCTTTGAATGTCTGGTACGCTAAGTTAAATATTATTGGAACGCGGTAAAATAAATGTGGTTTATTGAAAGGGAGCTCAATTTTGATGGACCTCTCAGTTAGCTGGGTTGTTGTTTTGTTAAAAAGGTTTGTTTTCTATGAACAAAAAATGACTAGTTTTTTTCGGACAAAAGTAAAGCTATTATAATTTGCGCAGCAGTTTTTCTACCCATAAAGAATTTAAATCGGTATGATGCTTGGAAAGATCAAATCCGAATCGTTCTTAGAGGTAACATTGCATCTCCAAATTGACGAAAATATAACTTAGCAAATACGCTCTGCTAAAGTAGTAAAGTAAACGAATTTGACAATTGAAGAGAGATCAGAGTGAAGTAGTACAGTAGACTGAGTTGATTTAAGGTCATTTTTGAATTTTTCTCACCCTGGGGTCTAAAAAGCTTTGTTTTGGTTCGAAAAACATCCATGATTTTTCAAGAATTTTCAAGAAACGTTTACATGAGTTAATTTGAACTTTTAGGATTGTATGGGAAAAATGAATATTTTGTATTGAAAAATCAACATCATTTTTGTTTCTTCCATGGAACCGGTTGATTTTAGTGCCAATTCATAAATTCTCTAAAAGAAATTTTCCACTGAACAACTTTGTCCAAGCCGTATCTTATCGGGAAAAAAGGAGTTAGGTATTGAATGAGGGCATGTCTTTTGACATTGAGAAACAATAAATTCAATTGACATCACTGCTGGGTGCCTAGTGAGGCATTGCATGAGTACTTTTCATGCAATACTTCACTAGGCATCAGCAGTGATGTCAATTGATTTCATTGTTTTTCAATGCCAAAAGACCTACCCCTGTTAAACAGCTAATAGCTTTTTGGCCTAAAGAGATACGAAGTTACGATCTTGGACAAAAGTGTTCAGAGGAAAGTTTCTTTTAGAGAATTGGCACAAAGGCAACCGGTTCCACAGAAGAAACAAAAATGATGTAGATTTTTCAGTACAAAATATTCAATTTTCCTATTTATAATAGGAAAATTCAAGAGTTCAAATTTACTCATGTAAACATTACTAAACATTCTGAAAAAAATCAAGGATCAAGGATCAAACATTCTGAAAAAATCAACCAAACGGCTCAACCTCCAAAGGATAGCTGAGAAGGGTATAAGAAATAATCTTCACAATAAATTTATTATTATTCCTACAATTCTCAGAATTTGAAAAACTATGAAACGTATCTTTTATACATTTTGATTTATTATTCGAGTTTCAAATTCTAAACTAAAAATTTGTTGCGACTGTGTATGGCTCTCTATTTGTATGATTGATATCTTCAATTCAGATAAAAGCATAAAAAAGCAATCCCAGTGTTCGGATTCAATTTATAAAACACTCAAAAGATGCACAATCTTGTAAAGTGCAATGTTGCCGGTGAAAATACACAAGCTATAACAAGTTGTTTTCTAAGTTAGGCTTTAGGTGTGTTAAAAAACAATATTATATTCAAGTTATTGCTAAGGCGGATGATTTAGAGCAATTTAAGTACAAATGAACTTCAGATTTCTATCTTTTTCATCTTGAATCATTCTTGAATCAGTTTAAAATCTTATCAAAAAGTTTAACTTTTAGTTTAATAAATAATGTGACGTTTGAGGCTACTTTCCGATATACATACTGACTCCTAGAAGAACGGAAAATAATTAAAACGTCAAATTTACCTAGAGAGCAAGGTGAACGCTCGTGACAACCAAAAAGATAACTTCTACCTGGTGACCCTCACCTCCTAGGAAGGTGAAGTTTACCTGAATCGAGCTGGAAAAAAGGTATAATTCATCTACAAAAAGATAAATTAATAAAATATAGTTTCTACCTCTCCGAGATAAAGCTTACCTCGTAGTGAGGTAAACTTGACCTGGATTGAGCTTAACAAAATAGCACAATTCACTTAAAAACCCGTTTTTGATTTTTTTTAAACTCAGGAATAAGTTTTGCTTCGCTCGCAACACGTCAAAATAGGAACATAACGGAAGATTTAGCGTTAGAATTCATTTTTTTGTGTTATTTCTCATCATAAAAATTTCTTATATTACAGATTGGCCCAGTGAGCTACGAAATGTTTTCCAAATCATTCCTGATCAATTTATTGTTCGACCGGGAATAATTTTTAGGTTATGTATTGGCTTTTCGGTCTTATCAGATCAATTATAACACTTTTTATATGTGCTTCATCCAACGTTTCGAATTATTTAATTTAAGTTCCTTGATAAAGAATTAATATAACTCGAAACGATGGATGAAGCACATAGAAAAAGTGTTATAATTGACCAGATAAGACCGAATAGCCAATATTATATCCCAGCTGGTTGAAGTTTTTAGGAAAAATTATTAGCGAAAACTCGAAAATTTTGCTTGTGTGTTTTGGTTGCAAATCTTAAAAAAAAAAGTTATTCCAGTCCCGCCAATCGATTTTTTTCTTAACAGTGCACTGGATAGGAGAGGGTCTCTTCTATTATGTGGCAGAGTTTTAGAGATGCCGATTTTTTTTTCTTGCAATTGTTCTAAAAAAGACCTAGCTTAGCCGTGCCTAGCCTTTTTCATCTCTTTTTTATTTTTTTTGTTTTTTGACAAATATATTGCTGTAACCAAAATATGATTGAAAAGAAAATGAATAAATTGGAAAAATAAAAATATAACAGAAAGAATATGAGAAAAAATGTGAAGGATTGATGAAAAATACTATTAAATATAAGAATATAATAAGGGAAACGAATTCAAAATATGAGAAATTATAAAAGAATATGATAGAGAGCAGAGAAAATATGAGAAAGAAGAGATTATAAGAGAGAATATAAGGAAAAGTATGAAAGAGAATATGAGAGACAATGTATGAGAAAATATGAGAGAGAATATGAAAGAGAATATGAGAGAGAATATGAGAGAGAATATGAGAGAGAATATGAGAGAGAATATGAGAGAGAATATGAGAGAGAATATGAGAGAGAATATGAGAGAGAATATGAGAGAGAATATGAGAGAGAATATGAGAGAGAATATGAGAGAGAATATGAGAGAGAATATGAGAGAGAATATGAGAGAGAATATGAGAGAGAATATGAGAGAGAATATGAGAGATAATATGAGAGATAATATGAAAGAGAATATGAGGGAGAATATGAGAGAGAACATGAGAGAGAATGTGGGAAAAAGAATATGAGATAGAATATGAGCGAGGATAAGAGAGATAATATGAGAGAAAATATGAGAGAGAATTTGAGGGAGAATATGAGAAAGAATATGAGAGAGATTATGATAGAGAATATTAGAGAGAATGTGAGAGAGAATGTGAGAGAGAATGTGAGATAGAATGTAAGGAAGAATATGAAAGAGAAAATAAGAGAGAATTTGAGAGAGAATATGTAAGAGAATATGAGAGAGAATATGAGAAAGAGAATATGAGAAAGAGAATATGAGAAAGAGAATATGAGAGAGAATATAAGAGATAATATAAGAGAGTATATGAGAGAGAATATGAGGAGAAATGTGAGAGAGAATATGAGAGAGAATTTGAGAGAGAAAATGAGAGAGAATATATGAGAGTATATGAGAGAGAATATGAGAGAGAATAAGAGAGAGAATAAGAGAGAGAATAAGAGAGAGAATATGAGAGAGAATATGAGAGAGAATATGAGAGAGAATATGAGAGATAATTTGAGGGAGAATGATAGAGAATATGAGAGAGAATGTGAGAGAGAATGTGCCAGAGAATGTGAGAGAGAAAGGACATGAGAGCGTATACTAGAGAGAATTTAAGATTGTGAAAGAGAATATGATATCATGAGAGCGAATATGTGAACACGGGACAGAACATGAGGAAGAAACTGAAAGACAATATGAAAATATGAAATAGAATATTTTTTTTTTGTGATGGTCCCACAGGCCCAACTGGGTCCTTCCTCCACCCCAGAATATAAGGGAGAATATGAGAAAATATGAGAGAGAATATGAGAGAGAATATGAGAAAGAATATGAAAGAGAATATGAGACAGAATATGAGAGAGAGTGTAAGAGAGAATACGAAAGATAATATGGGAGAGAATCTGAAATAGGATGTGTGAAAAAATATGAGAGAGAATATGAGAAAAAAAAATGAAAGAGAATATTGAATATGAGAGTATAAGAGAGAATATGAGAATTTCGAAGGTAATATACGAACATCGGAGAGAAAGTTGCTGAAAATCTGAGTAAGAACTTTAGGGAGAAATGAGAGAGAATATGAAGGAAATGTGACTGAGAATATAAGAGGGATTATGAGAAAGAACATTTATAAATTAAGATAACATAGGAACGTATAAGAGAAAATGTGGGATTATAAACGTGAATATGAGCAAAACAGGATATAATATGGTAATTCTAGGGAAAGTATGAGAATCTCAAATTTGTGCTTCAAAATTAGTCAGGAACAAAATATCGTATTCCACTGAAACTTCAATAATTTGTAATTTATACTTTTGGTTGAAAATTTCGTCTACGAATCGCTAAAAAATTTGAATTACTTAGATTTGAAAAAAAAAAATTGGTTACTAAAAGAATAGCAAAACTCAGCTATATTAACCCTTCGTTTCATAAAGTGACAAATTTGCAACAATTAATGTATGGAAAAAGTGAAAAATCGTATTTTATTTTAATTTTTGTTCTTGATCTACTAATCATTTCCAACTGTTTAAAATGGTATTTAGGGAAAAATAAAAAACCATGAAATGAAGGGTTAAAGTATTTGTAAATGTTCTCGCCCTTAAGAATTTCGCCACACTTTCAACATGTTCAAACAGAAAACACAAAAAAATTATTCCTTTTTGGACTTGGATAAAGATGCATTTGAAATTTAAGATATCGAACAATAGTATATCCACTTTAAAAGTGATAACAAGATTTAAGCACCGTTTCAATTAAAAATTTTATCAATAGAAACCAATTCCATTTTTCACGTTACATTTTTGTCTTCTTTGTTGAGAAAAAAATCAATAAAACATCACCGTTTGGTTTCTATAATAATGTTTAAGGAATCATATTTTCACAAATTGGTTGTATTCAAGTTTTTGTATTTGTTCTAAAAATTCTATATCGGAAAATGAGAAATGGGGCAGCGAATGGTTCATTCATGAAACAAAACTACTTTATATTAACAGTCAGTGAATATTTAAAAGGATTTCACAGTGAATCGGAATAGTTTACGCTGACGACAACTTTCACATCGGATGTCATAATTAGACTGTTTTGTAGTCGTCATATATCATCTCCACCACTACTAGTCCTACTTGCATGTTTATGAAGTGCATTTTGGCGGAAGTACTATAACCTGTTCAGACTGCAAACTACGCCTGATGAAATCGCAATGTCAACGTTCTCAGCCTTAAATCACATGAGCCAAGCCTATAATTTTCGGTAATTGCCAGAGCACATTGCATCCAGTGTTTCCGATTTCCGAAAACAAAAACAAGACCGGTTACTGACTTTCATGGGTCCCCAACTGATAACTTCCCCCAAAATAACAACCAGGACAGGACCTGAGAACGGTGGGGAACATCATTCATGCATCTTGTCAATTCGATACTGCATAATTAGGCCTCAAACCCTGAAAAATATTGGAGTCATTCAGCTTTTTTTTCGATGTTGTCGCTGTTATCGTTCCGTGCAAAAGCGATCGTCCAGCCAAGTGTCACATTTTCTGGGACGTGTGCTGTTTTTTTTTTTACTTATTTTATTTTCTCCTAGTCAAACTTCTTCGTAACTGATAAGAACCAGTGCCCTTGGAGAACAACCGGCTGTTTTATCACCCTGTCTACATCTCTCAGCGGACGACCGAGAGGGCCATGTGCAACTCGTCGAACTGACCACAATAGCAAAAAGCTGACCATCATCGTCACATAAATCGACGAATCCTGCTGCTTTTGCCCGAGAAGAGCATATGCAAAGGTTTTTCGACACTTTTCGAAGGAGATGTGAAGGGAAACGCAACAAAAATACGAGCACCCCGTATGACCTGGACTGATGAGGCTCCTCAACACTAGGGACAGTTGTTGGCTCTCGATTTTCTCTTTCCTCTTACGCCAGGGTCCATTATCAGACAACAGCTGAAAAGCTTACGGCAACCCGACTCCGTGCAGCCAGACGAAGGATAGTGGGATTTTGAGATTTTTTTTGTCTATTTGTTGTCAAAAAATACATGTTGTAAGATCAAACTATAAATGGAGCTACGCCAAACCGAACTGAACATCATGAGAAAACTGTGAAACTGCAGATTATTAATCTCATGTAATTTTTGCAAGATAAAAAAAACAGAATAAAATTCACTGGAATGTATTCCTTGGGATTATAATCTACTAACTCTGGTTGATAAACTTGAAGGTTTCGTCAACAGTTGAAAATATTTGTACATTAAACTGAAGTGTAAAAGGCTTTCGATTTGGTCAAACCCCGACCAAATATTCATTTGGATGTCTTTGGATGCTTTGTGACAATTTTTTTTATTCCCTCATTCTGTGAAGTTTCTTTTTGTTCATATTTTAATAACTTTCAAAGTTAATTTTTTTTTAAATAATTTGATATTGGAAAAAAATTCTATATGTTTGAATTATGGGTTGAAAATTTATTCCCATACTCGTAGCAAAGTCCCGCTGTGTAAATCGAGGATCAATAGCCGGTGCAAATCGGGCAGTGAGAAACAGAGCAAGGAAAAAAAACATGATCCCAAAACACCATCAGGCCCAAAGGATACGCAAGACGCACCAAAAGAAATGGAAAACCACTCATCAAGCGCGCAAGCTGCTCGATGAGACAGTTTAGTTGAGAGTTTTTTTTTGTGCGCACAGGCACCAGCCATGGGAATCTAGGTTTCCAAACGAAAAAATATCACGCATGAGAATTCAGTAGGTGCTTAGTTTAATTCCATCAAACGAAATAAAACCATATATTTCATCGATACTTCGATAAAAAGACGGTACTTTTAAACTCTTTTAAAAATATTCATAGAAAATATTCTGCAAAAAATATCATATTGTAGCTCATTTCATGTTTCAACTTTCATCTGCAGACATTGCATCACTAAATAAGTTCTAAACAAATTCCCGTAGAGAGATAAACATTCAAAAATGTTGGCAAGAAGCAAAGACACTTTTGTAGAAAACAAATCTAAGTTTACACTTGCCCCTTTTAGTGTAAAATTTCAGATGATTTGGTTGAATCCTGAGTAAGCGCAACGCGTTTTAATTTTGTATGGAAATTTGTATGGAAGAGGAAATCTTTGCACATTAAATCATCCAGAAAATTTAAGTTAGCTTGAAATAAGGTTGTTCTCTGATTTTAACTATTAGGGGCCAAGTGTTCTTGTTTATTTCATCAATTTAAATTAGGGCTTTTTGGGACTCCATTTTCGCTTGACTGTTGTTTTAAGTAAAAAACCTTCATTTACAACGACTTTTGAGA